>NC_053417.1:10000-247500 GCF_016859285.1 Xiphias gladius | reverse complement strand
AATCAGGGTTGTTGCCAGCCTGTACTCCCAGTACTCGTGTGCCTACACCGACGCCTGCCACCCAATGCCCAGTAAAGGAGGAGCCCAGCCCTGTGACCTCTGATATGGGCTCCATCTCTAAGGAGCCCATGGAGACTTTTTCCAGGGACATGTACAACTCCTACCCCATGCCCAATCCTGTCCCTGGGATGGGCCACCCTCATGGCCTCATGCAGGGCTCCTTGTCCTCAAGCATGGGTGTGGGTCGCCACATGCCCCCCCAATCTTCTCACCCCCACCACCATCATCTGCAGCCTCCAGCAGCTCCACAGCAGCAGCACTACAACAACATGGCCAGGTACCATCACGGATCTACCTCATATTCCCGCACTGATGTGGACAGTTTCCTGCTGGACCTGCAGAGTGCCCCCCCACCTCACCTGAGTGCTGTCAACTCCTCTACCTCTACTTCTGCCTCCCCCCAGAGGGAGGTGCTGGGTGAAGGAGTAGGTTCTGGTAGTGACCCACACCTACTGTGCCGGAGCCCTGCTGTCTCCTCAGCTGAGCTGTCCTGCACCACCAACATGGACCTTGGGCCTCTGCTGGGTTTCTTGCCTTTCAGCCTGCCACCCTACAGCCCTCACATGGGTATGGGAGGGTTAGTGATGAGCTATCCACCCGCCACCACAACCACTTCCTCTCTATCCTCTTCCACAGGGCTCTCCTCGCAGGCCCCAGGGCCTTTCACCTTCTTCCAGCCTCCCCAGGCTCATGTACCCCAGGGCCCTGGAGCCCACAACCACAGCCAACTACCTCAGGCATACAGCAGTCCTGCTATGAGCACTTCTAGCTCCCTACCTCACTATTATCAGGCCTTTCAGCAGTAAGCAACTCTGTCCCCACAAATGTTGCCTTTGACGCGCTCATGGATTTTTCATGAAAAGGGTAAAACATGAGAACGACATCTTTTTACTGTCAAACAAATTTGTTACTTTATCCTGTCGGTGCTTATGATGCTAATCTTAGTAGTTTTTTGTTGAACACAACAAATCACCTCATCAGTATTACCTCATTATTTAAAAAGGAAGCTTGAACGTTTGAGGAAATGTAGATGGCCTCACTACAACCAAAACAGAGTATCTCTTTTCATAAGACTTGTTACCGACAGTGGATGCACTTAACACGCTTGTAGCAGGTTCTGCACAATGCTGAGATTCATCCAGTTTTAGGTTTTATCCAGTTATGTATCATGTTTAAGAAAATGTCACCCTCTTTACTGAAGCTTAATTGAGTTTTTCTCATTTTAGAATATTGGAGCATAAACAGCCTTACAGAAGGAGAAAAGTTGGTGTAAGATGTACTTGGTCACAGTTAGTGAATACATGCAAAAAGTGATTGATAATTGCAAACTCAGCAACACTGTTTGTGTATGTGCTCAATGCACTAAAACATGCAGTAAGGAGCTGCCACTCATTCAGCAGTACACCAACTGATGTGTCCAAGTGCGCCACCAGATAGAAATATAAAATAACCAAGTTTCATGATGAACTATTATTTCAAATGGTGTAAATTTAACCCTTAATTCAGAATTAAGCCTTGTTAGAATTTGGCCTATTTTTAAGTATCTGTAAGTACATTCAATAGACTGCATTTACTAAATTTTGAGAATACCCTAAACCTATATATGCAATCTATTATTAGTTAACTGAACAACTAGTTAATCAAAAATTTCACTAATCGTTAATGGAATTGAAATGCAAAAGCATTTGAGTTACATCAGTCTCAAGTTCTGATATATTGGAAAAGTGTAATGAAGTGGCTCTTCAAGCTCAAATTCCACATTGGAAGCCGTAAGTAGTGTTAGATGCAGTTATTACATCAGCATGGTAAAACAAACACTAATTCTACATAGCCACTTTTTTCCTTTTTTTCTATATTATGTAGCATCACTAGATAAAAATGCACTTATGTTTCATTTTCAACACTGCAGGTCTTTAAAGGTCAAAGCCATACTAAATCACAAAAAGCAGAAAGTTGCCACTCCACTGCTGTCTATGGGTAAAAGTTTTTTTTAAAACCTTTTTCTAAATATCTGACCATTTGGGCCAGAGCATTTGACATTTAGATACCGTTAGATACCGTTCAGACAGATAAGTGTTGCTAAGATGAAATATTCTTGAACTCTGTACACTTTATTATTTAAGTAGTTCCGTTTTTGGGACACAATACACATCACCCGTTAACTGGAACTGGCACCCAATGGGTGAACCAATTTGAAATCCCTGCTAAGCTTTCTTGGTGTCAGTCACAACTAATTTGTTTCTCCCCTCCTGCGATGCTGTCAGCTTTCTTATTGTGTCTTGCACCTCTGTACCTGAGTGGGGCTTCTGAGAGCAGTGCATTAGCTGTATGACGCTTAAAGCCTTTGAATCTACTGTGTTAAATGGTAAACAGGGAATTCTGAAATGTTCAGTTGCTGACACTCTGTGCCAACCATATCACTGATATCAGGGCTGCTGCCTGTCCCTTTTGAAGAGTACATAGAAATACATTCTTTTCCTAAACATGATGAAATTATCTCTGATAGCCATCTCACAGAACCCACATTCAGGTGTTCATCAAATTTGTTATGGAAATAATGATGAAAATTATGAACTTACCTGGTGGTAGGCAATATTTTAGGGAATTTTAATGTGGGAGAAAAAGTATGTCAGGAAAGTATGAAGTAGCAAAACATTTATGACCAGATTAAGGACTGAATGTCCATGTTCCTGAACTGCGACACTTAATGGCGTCATGCTTCTCCAAAGATGCACGTAAACATCTCAACAGATCTATGCAGAGAAAGGTGTTATGGGTAATCGTAAGTCACAGAGGAGCCAACATGCACACCTTCCGAATCTCAAAAACACATTGTGAACACGTGCGTCAAACAAGCTGACTGGTTGGTTGAATTCTTGTCAGGTTCCAAACAGAGATGAAAACAAATGTAAACGTACTACAGTGCAATTTGAAAGTATTCAGTATTATGTTATGGTGTAGCCATATGTTAAAATAAAATAAAAATAAACGATTTGGAAAGGCACACCCCTTTACTAGATAACGCCTCACAGCTGACAATACATATCAGAGCAAAAACCAAGCAATGAGGTTGAAGGAACTGCCTGCTGAGCTCAGGATTGTGTTGAGGCAAAGATCTGGGGAAGGCTACTAAAAATTCTGCTGCATATTAATTGTCTCCATAATTCTTCAATGGATGAAGTTTGGAACAACCAGGACTCTTCCTAGAGCTGGCCTTCTGGTCAAACTGAGCATTCGAGGGAGAAGGGCCTTGGTAACAGAGGTGACCAAGAACCTGATAGTCACTCTGGCTGAGTTCCAGAGATCCCATGTTGAGAAGGACAGCCAATCCAAAATGTCGTGTGGTTTCCTCCTGGGCCCTTCTCCCCTGATTGCTCAGTTTGGCCAGGCAGCGAGCTCTAGGAAGAGTCCTGGTTGTTCCAAACTTCTTCCATTGAAGAATTATGGAGGTGACTGTGCTCATGGGAGCCTTCAATGCCGCAGAATTTTTTTTGTAACCTTCCCCAGGTCTCTCAACACAATCCTGTCTCTGAGCTCTGCTCCTGAGCTAAATTTCAGGTGTCATAGCACAGAGTCTGAATACTTATGTCAGTGTGATATTTCAGTCTTTCCTTTGTAATAAATTTGCAAAAATTTCTAAAATTCTGTTTTCACCGTCATTATGGGATATTACATGTAGATTAATGAGGGAAAAAATGAATTTAAATGAATTTTAGCAAAAAGCTGCAATATAACAAAATGTGAAAAAAGTTAAGGGATTTGAATACTTTCCAAATGCACTGTATATACAAGTATAAAGGAAACATCAGAGGGTCTCCCATGGACGTTAGATTACATAAAGCCTGGAGAAGCATAATTCAGACTTGAGTATGAAAGTCCTGCATCATAGTAAGGAACATAGAAGTACATTGCAATATATTAATCTATTTATATTTGTGTCTGAAGTAGAGGTCATCCAGCCCTGTCCCCCATTTTCATAATTTCTATAGTTGAAGGTGGCAACCCTAGTTACATGACATGACCAGGGACACTTGGAACGGCATTGTAATTTAGGCAAAAGGAAATCTCAAAGCACTCCCTGTTACCTGTTTATTTTCAAACTGTACCACTGGATCTGAGCAGGTTGTAACTGACCTGCTTGCTCTGAATTTGAGGTTTTTAAAAAAAAAAAAAAAATAGAAGCCAGCCTAAATTCAACAAATGCCTTCCAGAGCACTTGTACCTATTTCCTACCTTTTACAATGACACTGTTGGTATTTACAGCCATTTCTCCAAGGCTGTGGTGTTGGATTGCAAGAAGTTCTGATGTACTTAGGACTAAAAGGTGACGCTCCCTCTCGTCCTGGCCTTGTCTTTGCTACCGATGCTCAGGAAAGCCAGAGAAGAAGAAGTTGAGGAGCAACTGGTCTGTGGAGATCCAAGGTTCCTTTAACAGAGTCGCACTGCAGCATGACAAGAATAATGGCTGCTCCACTCATGAAATTGATCAATTGAAGTTGAGATGTAGGGACCCTCCAGCTGAATATTGCGAGTGATTGATGTGATATTGGAAAGAATATATTTAGAGAGAGCCAGGTGATGCTGTCTCTTCTGCCTTAATTCCACAAAACCATATGTAGAAGGACTTCTCTCACTCAGACTGTAAAAAGCCTCAAAGTGTTGCACCAATGTCTTAAAATGCTACTGTTGTGCCTCTCTAAGAGTGTGTAATCTCTTGATTGGGTTTAAGCACTTAGGACATTTTTAAAAAAGGATGAATTTGATCAGTACCTCAGACATGCAGAACTGTGGGTTTCTGTTTCTGTAATTGCTTCTAGTTATTTTGGCTGTTATTTGTACCATTAGATTGAAATTATAAAGGTAGATTTTATGAATCTAAACTCTTTATTTAGCAGCAGACATTGACATTATAATTCAGTCAAATTTTCTACCTCTACCTTGTCATTTATGTTTCTGGAAAAATCATTAGAAATAGTTTCAACCTGTAACAGTTAGGCAGTTTTAACCACTGTTGAAGATGGGGATATGTTCAAAATTCAACTTTGAGGGCTGGGTACATACTCAACTCCTAGTGGTATGTTCCAGAGTCAAACATAGTTCTCTGTACTTGCCTTTAATAATATTTTGACTTATTTACTACCTCAGAGAAGAGACAGGTGACTGTCCATATAACTTCAGAGAAAATGACTTAAGTTTTTTTTTTTTTTTTTTTTTTTTTGGGTCAGAACAAGCACATGTACTATGTAGCTCCATAGTGTGAGATTAGCTCACAGAAGAATGATGTCTATCTTAACAAATACCACATTGTCCGTCAGTTCACACTGCATTTGTTGTGTTATAATGCAGTGTCTCTGCCTCTTCAGTCTGGAATGTTTACTCAGTTTAAGAATCTGGACCTCAGTCTAAAGGCATTCCACAGCTGCATGTTGGAATGTACAGACAGTACTTTTGTACTTTGAATACCAACTTTGAGCACTTCACCTAAAAGCAGCATCATTATTTACTATTCCAAATTGATGTTCCTGCTCTTAGTGATGCATTTTAAGCTTCTTCAGTGCTACTGTTTGCTGATTTTCTGTTGCCAATCATCGTAATTTTAATACCATTGTTTTGTATACTCTTGACTCAGGCTCTGGAAATCATGATGGACATTTGTTCTTATTTTCCTCTTACTTTCTAGACTAATCATTTAATGGGGTACTTGCAAAAATACCCATACCCTATCTGTGTCTCTTTATCAGTGTTATTACCAGCTGGGGCATTCAGCTGGGTTAAGAAGCCGGAGCCTCTAGACACTATTGGCTCAGGGAAGATAGCTTGGATATTCCCTCTTGTTTAGTATCACAGAGCTACATTACCAGTCTCTGGGGCCCCTTGAAGCCCTATTCATTGTGTGTCATTTGGTACATTGTAAACTGGTGAGATGCAGTTTTGGGAACGTGCATCACTAAACCAAAATATCTGATATGGGCCTTGCATTATTACTTATGACCTTAGACAAACTAGTTTCTATTTCGTATTGTCAAAGTGTTTTTAGCTGTTCTAATATCCACAGTGGAAGCCGAGGTGAAAGGCCTGCTGTCGTGTTTTTCTTTGCTGTCTCAAGATACTTTTACACATGTAGACCTGCATACCGTTTTACTCTGTTGACATGAAAAGTAACAGTAATAAGAATGTGAAGAATGAAAAAAAGAACTTGAGGGAGACGTTCAAACCCTAGTTTCACAACTCCACAGGACCTGTTGTGGTTGTGCAGATAATAACTGCTGTCTGTCAGGAACAGCAAAAGCGGCATTACATTGTCATTGCACCGTAACATCTTGTAGAGAGGATGTCAGTGTGGATTGTGGTATGATGTTGAGACAGCATACTGCTGTTCCCATTCTGTTTCTTACCAATACTAAATGGTGGTGTCTTTTAACCATAACCATCATCTTTTCTTAACCTTAATTAAGCAGTTTTAGGTGTAAATTTAACCAAACTTTAGGGGTGGTGGATGAAAATGATTATTTGTAATGGTTGTGGAAGGCACTGACAGATAATGTCCTGCTGATAGGAGTGATTAATGAGAAAATCTCATATAGATTGCTCTGGAATGAAGTGACAACCTGTTTTGTCATTTAGTATAGAGGTGCTATTTACCTGTCTTGAATTTTCAATTAACAAAATTACTACAAACACACAGTCAGTTGGAGCAGACAGCAGATTTTTGTCCAATAGAGGTCCCCTCATGAAAGTTATTCAGGCCATGTTTTCAGTGAACCTATGACTCAGGAACTTTGAGTCATTAACATGTTAAATTATTAGATTGGTACATGTCTGCTGTTGCTGCATAGCTTTATGACATGTATGTAGATGGGATAGTGTGTTTGTACAAAACCACCAAAAACAAGGTGAAGCATTCCAGACTGAACGTAGAGAAGCTGTACAGGGCAGAGGCCACACGATACCAGGATTCATTTCACTAAATGATTATTAAGTGCTGTCATGTTGCCTGCATATAGATCGGCTCTGAGAACCACTAGAGTGCAGATTTCATCAACTTTAATTTAGACAAGTTTTGCTTTAGGTGTTTGTATTATCACTTAATAGACTAGAATACAGGGAGAAGAAAAGGAGTTGTAATTTTCTAATTATCTGATCATAAAGTAATACAAAATAAATAAATCTTTAGATTTCCACCATGTCCCTGTGTTGTTTGTGTTGCTTAACTAAAATGGAGTTGACAAGTTGGAGGGTTGTCAAAAATTAACCAGAGTTTGGTGATACTAACCTGTAGGCACAATGAAAAATGTTGAAGAAACTGGTAAACCCAGAAATATTTATTCACCCTCACCCCGTAGCTCATAGAGCTACAACCTTTTGTATATCCTGTAACCTCCTGATGACTCCAGATGGATTGGGCCAAAGCAGCACTGAGGAAGCTCAATAATTATACTGAGCTTCCTCAGCGCATGTTTGACCCAACCAAATCAACAAGAAATAACACTTACCCTGATGATGTCATAGTGAAGTTATTGTGTTTAAATGGGCATGGACTTGCAGTTTACAAATTACTTACAATCCAGTGTGGTTGGAACTTGACCCATACTGGGGATTTAAAATCAAGATATATTGGCATCTGCTGCTTCAGTTTTGACTATCAATACTAAATCACTGGTGTGCCCCTTTAAAATATGCTCAGAAATGATAGAAACAGGAACTATCAACCGGATTTAAATCATCAGCAGAATCTGATTTGAGGACTAGAAAGCAAGTGAGTAATACTTATAATACTTTGATGTAATTGTGTTTGCCAGACACAATTTGTGGACCAACAAATCTTCTGTTGCACAACCAAAAACATTGGTACACACAGCAACTCAAATACCATGATACTGGAGGTAATCTCTATTACGGAGAGGTAGCTTAAAGCAAATATAGACCACTAAAAGAATAGTACTAATATACTATACAACAGTAATAAATACAAGACTAAAAGGCTCACTCCTTTCAATTTGTGTGCAACAATTAAAAAAAAAAAATCCATTACTAACTTTTATTTAAGATAAAATCTGTTGTCAGTCTAAACCCAAGAATATTTGTATTCCTCAACAACCCTGAATTGGCTGACCATTTGTGACTTTAGGTTGTGCTGGTGAGCAGTTTAGTTTTTTTTTTAAATCAATATGCACTTCATTTGTTAGTGTTGAGGGTTAAATGGGAGTCCTTTCACCACTGTACAAGCTCTTCCAGTACAGACCATTTCTTCTTTTTCCCCAGTTAACAGGCTAGGTAGGGTGGTATCATCAGCATATTAAATAAAAAATGTATGTGCAAGCTGACCCAGTTACTGACAAATCAGAGACAGACATAACGAAGAGAGCCTCTACCAATGATGATTACATCTGACAATGGTTCACCTATTTTCACGTGTTGTGTTCTGTTGTTACAAAATTCATGATCCAGGAAATAACATGAGCACTGAGGCCAACATTTATGTACAAATTATTCCAAAGTTTAATTCCAAATTAACTCCAGCCATTTTAATTTTTTTTTATTCGTTGAACCAATTAAACAATTGTTGCGTAGGGTCCATAATCATAGTTATATTAAAATAGGTTAATAGCCCAATAGAAGGCTTTTAATAACCACTCATGGCTGTCATAGCACTTCATCAATTAAACATGATCATATTTATCCAATTTTATTCACTCTTACAGGGACATACAACATTGTTATTCAGTTAGCTATATAAACAACTACAACCTAATATTTCTATGTCAATATAAACAAGCTAAAGATATGTGATATGATGATGTGATATGATAGTTATGTGGTCTTTAGCCCAATACACAACCTGCATGGCTAGTATCTAAACTCTGATCTGATTTCCTTACAGATGTGATTAGCAAACATAGGCATGTCTTAGCGATGATCATAATCTATGTTAAATGAATGCCAAAACTGACTTTGTTCAATTCATGCACATTCTGCATACCACCAGCCAGAGGCGTAGCACAGAAATCTGGGCCGCGTACATATGCTGTCTCAGTAGGCCCTCTTACCCATTTGATAATAAACTGCCACACCTGTGGGAATAATAAAATCAACAAGTGTAAGTCCATCCATTTGTAGTGGTTGTCATGGTAATCAATAAAAAAGGTGTTTTAAACTAATTTAGGAAATCTGCACAAACAGAAACCTAAGCATATTTCAGTCTCTTTTCTCAACATGCTGTGATAACTGTGTGAAGCTTCACTGAGAGTTTTAAGAATATTGTCTCAGCTATTTAGGTCTTCATTATACCCTGAACATGAAACCAAGGTGGAAGGCCATCTTACAGTCAGAAAGGATTACTTTTTTATAATAAGATCTCACTAGAGTCATGTTTTGTTTGCAGCATTAACGTGATTTACTTTCCAACAAGACTGAGCCCAGTGTGTTGCAAATAGCATGATAAAAAATTATAAACCTAAAGACACAATCCATAGATATACAAAATAGGAAGCCCAACTATTAAAACTGAACCCGGCTATTACTCTCACACTGACTGACTGATCTTGATACAGATAGTAATGTTAAATAATAAGTCAGTCTGACTTATCAAACTTTTCAGTAAAACTCATCAAAACACTATAGTGAACTAATCGTGTTTCACAAGTTAGTACTTTAGAAACATTCCATATTATTAGCATCTTAAAATGATAACTTAAATATACTTACAATATTTTGTTTTATTTTTGGTAATTAGTATTTTATTGATTTTTTTTATTTTATTTACAACATCACATTTTGTTAAACAAGTCAAATGACTTCTATATGTATGAAAAAAACACAAAATATAACTAATTTAATAACAGAGGGGGAAATCAAATGTACTATATAGTCCTACATTAATATGTACCATAATCTGATCCAACTCACAAGCAATAGATTAATTTTCAGACACAAAGAATGTGAATGTGAGTATTATATACATGATGTGCACTTTACTTCAAGATCTGTCCACATTAATAATGTATTCCAATTAGTCTCCCCATTTTGCCACATATTTCTCAGTCTTAAGAGCTGCAAAAAATGTGTTCATATGATGCCACTTTTGCCAACTCTGTGAACCAGTCTTGGAAACAGGGCTCAGTCGGGTTCCTCCAGTTTCTCATTATAATTTGCTCTCCCACCATTATACTGGTCTTAATAAAGCCCTTGGCTCCAAAGTGGGATGTCATTTGTGGATTGCTGAGAACATATAGCCTCGGGCAGAACTCAAAGTTGGTCCAGGTAAATTTTTTTTTTTTTTTTTATACGTTCATGTACCTTTAACCAATAGTTCTGAATCATGGGACATTTCCAGATAAGGTGAATGAGCATCCCTTTAGGGCTGCAGCACTTGCAACAGCTAGCATTGTCCCTAATTAGTCTGGAGGGCATCCAGTACGAATCGATAGATAATCTTAAATTGCATTAAACTAATTTTGATGTCTCTTGATACCCTTATAATGTTTTCACATATATGATCCCTCTCTCTCTGTAAAATCAATGTTCAAATCTGCTGCCCAAGTTACCTTCAGAGCACAAGATACAGTAACTGTCTGCTGGAAGATCATGGCATTAAAAAATATAAAAACCTCATGTCCCAGACCCATTATCAAGATCCGACTGTTGAGGAAAAATTCCTTTCCCTATAACGTAACGTAGATTAGCAGGTGTCAAGAGTTGCAAATACTTCAAGAAACTACCTCTGTGCAGATTGTATTCATTAACCAACCTCTCAAATAACTTCAGACTTTCTCCCTTATATAATCTAATATTGTAAGCCGTCTAATGTTATAATTCCCTTTTCTACCCAGTCCTTCCATCAAAAGGAGTGTTTACCAATATGTAACTTTGGGTTATTCCAAATACAGGATTCCTCAGATTTTTAACCACAGAATTTATATTATCTTCATAAATAAATGTAAATTAACCAATTTTGTATATTCAAGATATTTTAATAAAATGTCCAAGGTTACTGAACAAAAGAAAATAAGAAAACTTGCATAATAGTGAAATAATACAAACACAAAATGTATCCCACAGACACAATTATTAGCACCCTTTGCTAATATTTGGTTACAGAACTTTTGGCAACAATGACTTCAACAATGCCTCTAAACGTTTCTTGTAGCCATCTAGACGCTTCTTGCACCTGTCTGCTGGTAGTTTCTGCCACTCTTCCATTGCTATCCATTCAAGCTCTTTTAAGTTTGCAGGAGTCCTTTTTGTAATGGCAGATATATGATCTCTCCAAAGGGTTTTAATGGGATTTACATCAGGACTCATTTCTGGCCAGTTTTAAACAGTCCCCCTTTTCCTTTTCAACCATTATTTTGTGCTGCTGGATGTGTGCCTTGGGTTGTTGTCCTGCTGAAAGACACAAAACCTTTGCCTCAAACCTAGTTTTCTGACACTGGGTAACACATTTCACTCTAAAATGCCTTGGTAATCTGCTTATTTAATCATTCCATTCACCGTATTTTACTTTGTGTCCTTTTCTTATGGGCTTCATTTAGTTGCCTATAAACATGTTTGTTTATGTACTTTAAGAAGATTAAAGAAGATTCTTTTATGTACTGAAGTACTGATGTACTTCATTACCAAAGAGCTCTACTTTGGTTTAATCTGTCCATAGGAAAGACTGGGGTTTAGCTATGATTTTTTTTCCAAACATTAGTCTTGCCTTTTTGTGCCTTTCTTTCAATGGTGGTCTCATTCTCGGCCTTTGCTCATGGAGCTCTACTTTGGTTTATTGTGCCACGTCTGGTACGGGCTGCAACCATCCCTCCAGATTGCTTAAGGTCAGGCTGAAGCCCTTTAGACTTCTTGCATGGTGTTTTTTCCACAATCTGCATCAACCTTTGCAGACTTCTCTCATTGATTTTCTTCTCAGCACTACGTCCTGGAAGCATCTTAACAGTTTTTTGACTGTGAAACTTTGTGATAACATTAGGAACTGTTGAAATAGGGAATTCAAGATCTTTGCAGATTGCCTTGTAACCTTTGGAATTGTTATGTTTTTGGATAATAACATTTCTGATGCTCTCAAACAGCTCTCTTGTCTACACCATTGTGAAAAAGAAACTAGAAACCTTTTTATGCATTAAAACCATCATTTATTGGTTAATTCAGGTCATGTGAACACAGAAAATTAAGCAGTTAAGTCTTTTTTTTGTTTTTTTTTTGTTTGAGGAACATTTTATGTCTGTATTTTTTATTTCACTATATTAGAGCATTTTTTTTGTTGTTGTTCAGTAACCTTTTATTGAATATTCAGATAATGCATAACTGCCTAATTTGCATTTATTTCTGAAGATATTCTAAATTCTGTAATTAAAATTAAGGGTGGCCAATAATTTGAACCAGGACTGTATGTCTCAGGTAAAAGGATAATAATAAAGTACTAGTTTAGGCAGACCCATACCCCCCTTACTGGTTGGCATTTGAAGCTTTTTAAAATTTATCCTTGGACATTTACCATTAGAAAAAACACTCTTTGCAGATATTATTGAAACTTTTAACAATTTAATCACTGTGTGACATAGTAACCCCTTCCCTGAACTGGAGAATCACTATTTTTACTGCTTGACTTAAAACTTAAAATGGGTATCACATGGATTTATTTCCTAACTGGAGTAATATGCTGTTATGAAAATCACTGGCAAATGTATTTTTGAATCAGCAAGAAAAATATTTGAAACGATTAAATGTCAGTTGAAGCCATTTCCTCACTCATACATAGCCGTTAAAGGAAACAGAAACTATACATCAGCCAAATAACAGATGATCAGATGATTCATGATGTAACTTTACATTACCATAACAGCAGCTTGTTCTGTCTGTTAACAATCCTAATATATTATGTTTGGGTGGGGATAAAAAGTAAACAGAACGGTGCTGTTTTACTGTTGCTGCATCTTAAACAAAGCGCTCCGGAATGCTTTCGCTTCAACTGACCATGTATAGCATTTGTACTGCTGTGATAAGCCATTTGACCAATATACAGAACTTGGGTGTCTTTCTAAAGTAGTCCCACGTTTTGGACGATCCTGTGCGAGGTTTTGTAGCTGTAGCTTGTTTTCTGGGGAGTCCATGCGCTGTACAAGCCCAGCCATCTTTGCGATGCGCCATTGTCTAATCGATGACATTGGTTTTGTGGATGTGTTGCCCAGCTCTAACTGAGTGTTGTTTAATGTTTCTAGAGAACCTCTCATACAAAAACCTTCTCAGTCGACACTGCACTTCCTTGGGTCCTCAACAATACATGCATAAAGTTTAAAATCGATCAGATGAGCAGTTGAGAAACTCGAAGGACAGACAGAAATTCCTCCATTTATTAGTAGCATGAGCTTAGCAGCATTAACCTTCTTTTTATGGAGAGGCCTATTGAGTAATGAATCCCGTTGAAAAGATCTTTAGGCCTCCCATGTCACTATGGCAGAGGGAGCTGTAGGGACATTGGTCTCCAAATACAGTCTAATCTGTGCCCTAAATTCCTCCTTGAACCCTCCTCCTTGCATCTCCTAGTAACGATGATTTATAGCACCACATCTGTGATCTCATCCTCTCCTGATATGGGATCATATCTAGTCTAACCACAGCATGGTCTGTAAGCAGAGTGCTATCAATAGATCAGTATAGTGGGGTGGGTAGTAAGGACCTAGAAATAAGAAAAAAGCCTATTCTTGAAATTAGGGTGATCTGTATTGGGTGCGTATACACTGGCCAGGATCAGCATTGACCCTTGTATATCTGCCAGTATTATAACTAATCTGCCCTCCGCATCCCTAACTTCTTTCCTGAGTCTGAACTGCAAATATCTGTTGATTAATATAGCTAACCCTTGACTGCTAGATGACCCAGCACTAAAGAATACACTTCCCAACCAGTCCCTGCATAATTTAACTGATTCCTGGGGAGAGCTGTGTGTTTCCTACAAAAAAAAAAAAAAAAAAAAAAAAAACACACAATGTTGTTTCTTAGTTTTCAAATGCCCTAAAAATCTTCTCCATTTTAATTTCACATCCCAGTCCATTCCCATTCCATTGATCCATGCCTATTGCTAGTCATTGACAGTATTAGTGTATTTGACTGTAGAATGAGTGTTCATTATTATACCATTATCTAAAATCCATGATGCATTAACAAAAAAATTTAGTTATTACCAAAAATTTAACTGATGAAACATAAAGCAAACACCTCAGTGACAACCACAAACACCGGACATCGAACCAGTCTGCCATATAGAAAATTAGAACCAAAAACAGTATTGAAAAAACACAAAACAATAATTCTCTTAGGTCCATGACTCACAAAGCAAGTGGAGCCCTAGAACCCTCTGCTCTGGGTTTACATATTCAGAAATGTGTTTAGATAATAGAGTTAAAAGGTATAATATATAACTTTTCCATATTAAAATGTCTAAAAACAACTAGACCTAATTTATATATTTATGCTGAGTTGTGTACTTACAGTATCTCAAATGTTTCCAACAATTTTCAATCCTAGAGAAATTGTAATTTTAATCAAGGTAATGGTCTGTTTCATTTGGTCGCTTGTCAAAGGCATCATATACCCTTTGCGCATGTGTCAGCATTGTGGTTGTTTGTCAGAGGCGGTCAAAGTTGACTTTTTATCCAGTTTTATGCCACATTTTTTAAAAGGGTTCAATTTTTAGAACTTGGTTGTCTTTTAACTAAATATTTTAACCAGCTGAAGGATTTTAGTCATCGGACGTCTGGATCTTAAGTTGTAAGAGAAACAAGCTGAGCAAACGTTAGCGGCAGCTCGGCTCACAGCCTCTCCGAGACGCCCTGTGTCTGTCAAACGGCGTCGGGGAAACACGGATTTTTAATGTGAAACTGCTTTATTCATTGTTTTTACCGGATTTAATCACTTGTTCTGTTTGTTTTGGAGAGGGGGAGACCTTTTCGGATAATTCGGCTCGCGGTAAAAACCTCCTGAACGATTAACAGTGGAATCCTAAGAAGCTGACTGCAATTAAAGCAATGGTCCTGAAGACACCAATTCCCATGATCCCACGCTACTTCACGACGTCAACAAACTAATTTGGTCTTTTGTTATTGTTTTGAATGAGAGACTCCTAGCGGCAGAAAATTACACATTGTGCGTTTAAGGAAAATGTATAGGGTTGTTAGTGGAAAAGTTATCCAGACTAGGATCACCCATCCCTAAACATTCACCACCACGAGGAAATTCTGGCCACGTAAATTTTATTAAATAACATCAACTTGGATGCCAGGTACAAAATAGCTGCAACGAGTAGCCTTGTAAATAAACCTTAACCTAACCTAATCTATTAACAAAAGCATAACAGGGCATAGCGAATTAGCATCTTGATCCCCACACCTCACATACCGTAAGCCGGTCAGAAAAGTCTTGTGTTTTCAAGAGCTCCGTACTGTGTTAAGCATACCTCAACGACCCTGGATAAATTCAATTTCCTTCTCTGGATCGTCACACACTCGTGACCCGCAGTATTACCATCGGTGAAAATCTTCAGATATACAGGGTAGAGCGTGTAGAAATTGATTTCTACACGATTTGCGCCCATCGCGATCTCTGTTGAAGTGGGAGAATACTTCTTGCTTCCTTTGCGTCTCCTCTGAGTAATCTGGGAAAATCATCGCCTGTTTACCACTCCACGTTAGCCGTTTCGTATTCCGTGCTGCTGCTAGGATGTTTTGGAAATCTTTATAACACAGAAAGCGGCCACGATTTATCGACCGTTATTCTTGTCCCCAGCTGCCCAACGTGTCCCGATCGCGTATGTTGTTTTTCCAACCCTGTTTAGATGAAACCAACTTTACTTCCGTATTGGTCAGGAATTTCCTTGTACGGAATTGGTGGTTTCATCTAAACCAGTTAATTTAGAATCGCAATAATGTTTTTCTCTGCCCCGGCTTGTACCGCAACCCAATGAATCTGGGGTTATTGCGCCTGGATCTGTCTTCAACAGTAGCCAACCTATCTCTGTAGTTGTATGTCCACTTTTGAAGCCGCAGGATTGTCGTTCTTGCTAGCTTGCTTGTCTGCAAGTGTACCCACTCATTCTTCCACCTCCGTAGTGCGAGATATGAGGGAGGATAGCGCCGTATCCACGGAACACATATCTGGTCAAATTTCTTCAAGAACTGCAGTTTCCTCTAATATATTACTCAACATCCTGTGAATCCGAGCCATATCGTGCTCAATGGCTTTACTAGCTGCAGGATCTTTGCTAGCAGTTGCTCCCTCTACCTTATAAGCAAGCGCTAGTAGACACTTGGAATTGAGTTTGTGTGGCTGAGCTAAGTTTGCTTTGTAAGCAGACGAACTTTGAGTCTTCTGACATATTTAGTTTACAATTAACCTTGACCCATAAGTATACTGATATCTGAATGCATTTGAGGATGAGTACTAGATATTAACCCCAAAGTCAATGAGAGCACAAGCTTTAGGCTGCCATTGCAGACTACTTTGATAGTGTTGCAAATCTCTTACTGTTCACTGGCTAAAAATGACTGTTTAAAAATGAATTAGTATACACCATGAGTTCAATGTGACTGACATACTCAGTAACTGTCAGGATCTGTATTCCTTTCCTGTTTTATTTTGAAGTCTTGGTTCTGTTGTTACTGTTTGTTTTACTTCCTGGTTTTTCCCGCCTGTTTTGATTACTGTCTCCATCTTAATGTCTTTCATATGTGTCTTGTTTCCTGTATATTTAAACCCCGCCTCATTTCTCATGCCTTGCCAGATTGTCTTTGTTGCCCTTGTGTTCAAGCTCTCTCGCATTTAGTCCTGATTGATTCTCTGTGTATGATCTGTTTTTCCGGTATTTTTTTGACCCTCGATTCTGCCTGTTCCTGATCTGCCTTGTTGCCTGGTTTAACTGACTCCTGGTATTTTGACCTCTGCTACGTCTCTCGGATTAAAGATTTGGATTTTGGACATTGCACTTCTGCCTGACTCTCTCTCTCTTGCACTTGGATCCACACACACCTGCCCTTACAGTAACATGAGAAAGAGTTGATGGTGGAGCTGCAGCTGATTCATTTTGTGGCATTTTCTCAAAATGTAACCAAGCTCTGTTATTTTAGATACAAGAAATAATCTGTCAAACTATTTATTCAGCCAGCAGCAATAGGTTGCTTATTGTGCTAATAATGTCAAATTTTGAAATAACATAAAAACAATGCAATGCAACAATTTCATTTCAGGCTTTGTGAGAGCCCTGCCCCATGGGGCCCTTGTAATTTAGTTCCACTATTCCCACCACTATGATGCCCCTGCCACCAGCTGTAAACAGAACCTACCCTGTAAACATGACATGCAGGACTTACATTGCCAGGATGCTTCATCAGAACTGACATCAGAATTTAGGGGACTGTGTTTGACCATTTCTTAATTTTCCGAAACCAACTGCGCATTGTAATTGGTCAGCTGTGTGGAGGTGTAAAAGGGGCTGGGATTTAAACTTTTGTTTGTAGTTCTCATTTTTTCACTCACACTTATCTTTAAAACTATTTATGGCACTTTTCATGTGAATCACTGAGTGCAATACTATGAATGTCCTCCAGGAGAGACTGTCTGAAAATTCCCATATTTAAACAATATGGGATAACAGCCCTGCTCAAAACCTCCATGCTCTCTCAGCTTAAAAGGCTCCCAACCCATCATTGCCAAACTGGAATACTACAAAGATAAAACTCATCAGAAGCAAGGCAAATAAACTTTAGGGGACAAAATTTGGCATCAGTGATCAATATCCTGTAAAAATAAAAGCATGGAGAAAAGTCCTGTACCCCATTGTGAAATAACAGACTGAAAAACAAAAGACAATACATGGTGGTGGACTAACTATGTAGCTGGACAGCTCTACTGCAACTCTACAACCACAATACGGCTATTTTAAGTATTCCAAGCAATTTAACAAAAATACATACTATTCAATTTTTCCTCCCCTAACACCAATTTTTCCTATTAAGTTGGTCCATTGGAACCCTCCAAACCTGAGAATAGACAGTTGTGATCCCTATGTGTCCTCCCACCCACCCTTCCTAACTATTTTCTATAGATATCCTTGTTTGTCCCCTTTTCCCCTTTGTTATGCTTTCGCTCTCATTTATCTCTGTTTTTGTTGTGTTCACATTGCACTCAGGACATCACAGATGACTACTTTCACTCTTTATGGCTCTTCCTGCCAGTTCAGCACTTTTGTTTTAAGGTAACACAGAAGTTGTTCTCAATCCTGGATTGAAGTATTCCTCCTTCCCCCTTATGTACATAATTTGTGATTTATCCTCAGTTGAACTTGTGACAGTCTGCTCCCTCATTTCCCTTAGCCCTGGTCTCTAGCTCCTGTTAATTTCTCCCAGGACATGGCTTCTCCCTAGACTTGCCATTCTCCTCCCACCCACCAGATGTTCCCAGACTTTTTTCCCCCTGTTCCACTTCCCCTGTTGTCCATTTGTAATCACAGATGTTACCCTACACACGTTTCTAGTTTCCTGATCAACCAAGTCAGTATTTATTCCTGCCTTTGTGACTAGTTCTTATGCAGTTTGTCAATTTATGTTCCTGTTTTTGCTAAGTGTGTTTGGCTTACCTGTGCTTAGTTTCCTGCTTACCAGCCTGAACTGTTTATTCACCTTTTTGCATGTAAGCTAATTTTTGTTCATTTATTAAAGTAACTTAACTGCAGCAGCCTGTCTTTGGGTCTGCATTTGGGTCCTCCCTGTCTGAGCTGTTACAATTAATTGTCTTCCTCCCCCATTTTCCCTCCACTTTCCACTATTACTTTCCTGGCATAACACCTGTGAGAACTACTGTGATTGTCACCCCCCCCCCAATCAATATCACTTGTCAGTTACCCTTATACTTATCCATTAACTAACAGGTCTTAATCATTTATCTACCTACTGGCCCATGCTCTTTTTTTGGGATTAATATCATTACACAGACTTTATTGATAGGGTGATGATGATGATTACTATTATTATTATCAGGATGATAATGAAAATGATTATTATACAGTTTATTAGTACTATGCATAATGGATATTATAATTAGTTATTACAGTTACTGTTTTTACACAACCATGCACAAAGATACAAATTAGATCTATACAGACCCTCCTTACTCTTAAACTAATTATAGCAATGCCCAACTAGCAGAGGATCTCAACTGCTTCTTTAATCACTTTAATCACTTTGAGACATAAGAGACAGTCACAGAAGTAACACCCCCACTATAGTGATTACATAGGCACAGGAGATGAGGAGAGTGCTCAGCTCAGCGAATATAAGGAATGCATCAGAACCCAGTAAGATACCTGGAAGGGTGCTAAGAGACTGTGCCTGCCAGCTCATGGATACATGTGGACAGAAGGAGCTGTTCTGTCTCAATACACACATATGCAGCCTTGAGCATTCACTGCCAGGTAGGTAAGTGTACTCTTCTCCTAATACCACTTCAAAGCAGTATTCATAGCTAAGCGTATCCCACAATTCACCACGGTCTACTGCTTCACACCAGTCCAGCTGTTGGTGGTAATGTACTTATAGGCTGGTTTTAGGACTGAAGATCAGCAGACATACATAAGTTGAGGTTTGTGAAGTGTTGGATTCACTGTGAATATTATTATTAACATCCAAATAACACAAATGTATGGTACAACCTCTCACACCACATGTCCAGAGAAAGGTCAAGGAGGCCATCCACATCCGATGCCAGAGGCCATCTTTGAATAAGGACAATCCTTTCATCTGACGGTATAAAGTAAAGGAAATTACATGGTGTAACAATTTGCCGAAGATGCTCTGTAACTGGTTTTATCAAGAAAAATCCATTTAGTTAAGCTGAAGCAAAACAATAAGGTAGAACATCACTAAAGATTAGTGATAAAATTGGGAAACAAGCATAATACAGCAGGTATTGGGTATGATACAGGATGAAACACCCAAGTGCAGAACATCATATTCAATTTGAATAAGCCTTTGCATTTCATAGGCAAGCATCCATCTAGGTTATGTGACAAAGAGGACATGATCTTTCAAGGGCTAAGGAATTGGCCTGCAGGTTTTAAGTTAGCACTATATTCAATGGAAAATGGTACTGCAAGTTTTTGTCATTAGTGTAATATACTCTGGAAGATGTTGAGCACAGTTAATATTATACACTGTAGTGTATATGATTCAGCCAGGGAGACACTAAGAGATATAGTACGAGTGGGAATGGAGTTTAAAAGTAGGCATATTACTATATACTATATATGGAATATATACTTACCTGTAAGGTAGAATGGTGTTCTTTTTTAACCCCTCAGTACGGAGCCCCCCAGGGTCAGCGCCGTAAAATACTATTCAGGTGGTCGAATGTCGTGCCTTCACACATTCCGATGCAGTTGGTGGCAGTATGCAACATTTACGTTGGTTTGCGATCCGCCAAAGAAAAAGACACAGCTCGACGTCACTCAGGACGAAAACATCTCAGTGCCAGTAGGTGGCAGTGATGCGACACAGACGGAAATAGCGGTAGTAATTTGGTAAACAGCAGAAAAAACAGTTTGTATTACATTTCTTAACATCTTTTGGGATTTCTATCAAACTTACGCTGTCTGAATTACTGGTAGTGCTGCAAATTAAAGGGAGAAACTCAGCTTGCTATCCAGCCGCCGCTCCCTTGAAACGTCCAGTGACGCACTCTCTACTTAGCATAGCTTACGCTAATTGCCAACATTCAGTCGTATATAACGTCAGTAGATAATTTGCTTGTAGAGATTGTAAAAGTCTCGGGGCAAGGATGCAAGAGGGGTATTTGTGAAGAACGACCCCATCCACGGTAAGCCACGTAACCGAAATATTAAACAGTGTGTTACTTGGCCGGCTACTGTAGTAGCTAACGTTCGCTGTGAATAAAGTTAACTTAATTGAAAGGCTAGTCACCTTGTTATTTAGCATTGATTTGTCCTCACTTAACGCGTTGTCGTGTAAATCAGGCCCAAGGAATACGAGGACAAAGACTGATGGACATTTGACTGATTTAAGAGACTTTAGGTAGATATTTAACGTAAGGGGCTTAACGTTAGAAGATGATTACATGTATCTTAGCAAAGCCTGTCTTACTGTGCTGTGTTATTTAACGTAATAGATTTCAGCCGCATGTGTTTTGAGTCGGTTTGTGTTGGTGTTACATGTAGTGCATTATCCCGTTTTTAAAATAGTAAAATATGACACTTATAATATGCCTACATTGTTACCTTGAAACTGTGTGAAAGGTCATAGCCAAGTAATGCCCTCCCCAGACAGGCCCTGGACACGGTCACAAATTCCAGGAACGTTAAAGTCGATTGCCATCAGTAAAACAGCCTTACAGGCTACTGTTTTAGAAGAGATTCGCCTCCGATGTTCAGTTTTTGTTGACGCTTTGTCGAAAAGCTGTTTGCCAGGCCTCAATTTGTAATGTAAGGGTTAGGGCCATATTGTAAGGCGTTCCTGTTATTTTTGTCCACTCAGTGTATGTGTCAGTGCATGAATTACCAAAGAACGTGCAGGAATCAGATCATGCACATTCCCGAGGAGGAAGCTAAGACGAAAAACTTACAAAATACTAAAATATTTGATATTTAAATTGTAAACCCATACAAGCTTTTTAATTACCGAAGGGTACAGCTAGCAGTGTTTTATCTTTTTAATATCATGAACAATTCCCCTGAAGAGACCAGAACCAAAAATGAATGGCTCCCTCCCTACGGTTTTATGTACTACTAAAAGTTTTTGAGAGCACAGCTACATATTTCCCCATTTGCACAAAATGCTGGCATTTGAGAATGTGGAAATAATTTCCTGCAGAGTTGGGAAGTGTGCAGCATTCCTGTCACTGATTTGTCTGTAAAAGGACAGTGCTTCACCACAAATGGTTTTATGTGTGCATACATTTGCAACAGAATCAGATCTTTTTCTTGCAAGATTTTGTTCAAAATATTCATATGGTCAGGTTAACAGAAACTAAAAAAGTGAGGTCTACTAACTGCTCGAGTCTAACAAGACAGAGAATAGAACTATTACAGAACGGACCCTTGATTGAGTCAGCGCACATGTATTCTGAAGTTTATCTGAAGCTAATATGGGGCTTCAGGAGTCAGAGTTAAATAAATCAAGTCAGACTGCTGAAGCTTATTATTAACTTTGGATAAACTTCAGAATACATTTTTGCACAGAGGTTGTGCTGTGGATTTTGTCCCCCATCACTTACATTGAAGAGGCATTAGAAATGTATTTTTAATGACCAGTATGAACGGGAGGAATGATTACAAGAAAGGCAAGCAAGCAAAACTAGTTTTCGTGTTCATATCAGCACATTAATATTGTTGTCAGACAGACTTGAAAAATTATATCCTTTAAGCACTGTTGATTTGATGAGATTTATAACTTTCACCACAGCACTCATCACCCAGCTAGGCTGGTCTACCAGAGTGCTTCCTATGTCTGATGTTCCCATATGGTTATAGGGACACCTAGCATTCACAATAAGAACTTAGTTTTAATATAGTCAGCAGATCAAATTTAATTTCAATTTTTTAAAATAACTCTCAGGCCATTTAAATTAAGGGGTTGGGCTGCACCTGGCCAGCAAGCTATAGTTTTGACACATCTACTTTAAGCAGTTTGTCAGTCCATGTCTTACCTTTGTGTCTCATTTTCTATAAGTGTATTTCAGCGAAACATTTGCCAGACATGCTGATAAGGGTGTTTTTGATGTTTTATTCTCTGTACAGTGCCATGTCTCTGGTTTTCCCACGACCCAACACCAACACAGTCCACAGCAAGAAGGATAAGAGACTGATGGCGGAAGTGAATGCATCGCCGCTCAAGCACTTTGTCACAGCAAAGAAGAAGATCAATGGGATCTTTGAACAGTTGGGGGCCTACATCAAGGAGAGTGCTTCCTTTCTGGAAGGTACCCACCCACCCACCAATTGCTCTCTAGCCCTTTCAGAGGTGTATCCCTTAATGATAGTATAAAGGCAGTTTAACTTGTTGGTATCTGGTCTGAATAAGCGCCCTTTTACATAAAAGTCACAGCGGCAGTCTTTCTAGCTTGGACCTGTAACATTTCTGTATCAGGTAACAGTTAGCATGACAGAAGTCAGTGCCATTAGATTAATGAAACGACTAAAGCAGCACAACGAGAGGGGAAGAGAGAGAGAAATGCGCATTTCAACTTTAAACATCACTGTAATAAATTTATTATCTCAATCCTCATCCTCATGAATAAAATCACTTGGATAAACTAGGAAACACAGTGAAAGAGCCAGTTTGTTGTTAAGGAGGTATGCACACTGCCCTTTATGTGTTTGCTTCTCTCCTAATCTCTGTGCTCATATATATATATATATAATATATATAAGTAATTTAATACAGCTAAATTCCCAATAAAGCTGGTCTCATTGAAATGTTTTTCTGTTTTCTGTTGTCAGACAACAGAAGCAAGAAATAGTAACTGAAATGCAGACCATTAAGACTACAGCATCCAGCAGTCACTTCAAAGCCATTTCCAAGCTGCTGCTCTGCACTGCTAAAATCCTGACTATATAACCACAACGTCGTCTGACCAAATCACCACACACAGTAGTTAAAGACAACGGCTGTGCTGTAGTTTCAGCTATATTTACCTGTAAAATGATCACTTATTGAGAAAGTAAGAAGCTCATTCACGTCTCTGTCAGCTGCTGTGTGGTCATTTGAATAAGGCACATTAAGAGGTGTGCCTGTGGAGTTAAAGCTCAACGATGTGAGGTAATACTTACAACTCCCCACTACAGGAAGTAGCTAAGATTTGTCCAGAAAGTTTCCAGATTTGTCGCTAGGTGCTTTTGTGATGAAAAGTTGGTAAATCTAGCGACAATGGAGCTAAATTGGGAACACTACCTGTAAATGACCCCCTGATGATGCAATAGAAACTGTTTGCGCCAATTCATTTTGAAAGAGCAATGACCAATGGTGTAACTTTATCAGTCAGTCAGTTACAGACATTCGCATTTATAGGGCTAGCCTCGCTGTTGCAATCCAGCCAAAAATGATTTTAAGACAATTTAAGGATTGTAGTGACCAGTAATCCCAAATTAAATCAAGATTAGTGTTTCACAGGTAATACATCAGTTTTGTCAACATCTGTAGACTCTCAACGTTCCGGTCGTTATTTTCGTGAGATCATACGTGATTCACAGGCGGAGCAAGCAGGCCGAGAAGAGAGCTGACACTCACGTGATCTGCCTCTCACCGCGCAGAAGTGGTGGATTCGTTTGTCAACTTTTTCTGTGAAACTACCCAATGGACACTCAGGAAATCAGTAAGGACCAACACACCATCTTAGAAACACTGCAGTTTTCAGTGACTCAGCATTGGAAGGGCCTGACGAATGGAGAGACAGCCTATGGCTGCCAAAGTTGTTGCAGTAGTTTTGCAAAGCAGAGATGAGGATGTTGGAGTTTCAGAGCCTGATGGGTTTGATTTCTAAGATGAAGAGAAATACCGTAATAATAGGGATCCATTTGGAGATTGGTAAGTGTATTTATTTTTACAAAAACTGCGTTTTGCAGTATCACAGTAATAGTGCGCTTTGTGCGTAAATGTGACTATCTTCACTAAATGCTGCTTCAATGGATTTGTGTCTCAAGAGTCATAAACTTTGACAAAATTGACTGTCCATTAGTAAAGGTTTACTCTGTGTGAAAGTTATTACCTTTTATAAAAGTGAGCTTCACTAATAAATAGTATAGATGAATGGATATGTTTTGGCCATTTGCTATTTTATTATACTGTTCTGCGCAGATGAGACTTTGTCGTTCGTAGAATTGTATTTATTTGTGTGTGTGTGTGTGTGTGTGTGTTTGTGTGTGTGTGTGTGTGATTTATTTATTTATTTATTTATTTATTTATTATTATTTTTTTTAAATACTGAATTTAAAATTGCTGGAAATCTCTGTTCACGTGTAGAGTTTTGAAATGGGAGAGAGTATCCCCGACCCCCACATTTCACTTAGATGTGAATTATTGTGTGTTGGGGGATTCTGGAGGAAGAAAGAGAGTGAGAATTTTCTTTTCATTAACTCAGTAGTAATGAATTTCCTAAATTTTTATTTGTTTTAAGGAGAGGATTAACAGCTGCCAGTGCCCAGTGAGGCACATGCAGCATCTCTCTAGCAGCCACGCATGTGAATATGTAAATATGTAAATACTGTAAATAGTCAGTTTTTTTTTTAATATAATAAATATTTGGTTTGAAAAAGAAAAGCTGTTGAAATAATCATTTTTTCATTTGCACACATCCCATGAAGCTTGATATGTAGTATGAAGTCATTATTCAGTACCATTTTATCTCAGTCCCTCTAACATTTGGTAAACGTACTGTGACCGACAACACTTCTACTCAAAAAACAATATTACAAAATTTCATTTTAGACATTTATTATACATTTATCTACTATTTTATTCATATATTTCATTACTTTTTGAACCTCAGACTTTGGTAAACCCATTTCAAACACCAAAACAATTCATCCACATGAGTAAAGGTGTGTTTTTAGAAAATATTAGAAGAATTTCAAAAATCTGACTTCCATTTTTTCAGCTTTACGGCCAAATTATCTCTTTACACTGTGCTGTAGGACAAATTCATTTTAGATAGAGATGAGATTTTTCAGCAAATTTTGATATAAATTACTTGGGTATCATGTTATATGCAAGTACCTTTTTTAAAAGGTGAATTGTAAAAATCGAGGAAATGCTCTTAGACCTCAGAGGGTTAAAGGAAGAGTAAGTGATTCTGGAAAAAAACTGTTGATATTCAAACTCAACAGCGAAAAAAAATACACCCCTCCCTTCAGTGCTCCTTCAGAAGTGTCACCCCCCCAAATTTGTAGATGCGCATTACCAAGGCAACAACACAATGGCGGAATCCAGAGCGTTTTATACTGTGTGGCATTAGATACTCTTTCTCATAGCTGAAGCAAAACAAACCTTAAAAAATAAAACATCATCAGACAAACAAAATGGAGACAAATACAGCATCCAAAACACAACAGCGTAAAAACTAGCAAGAGTTAGTTGTTTTAAGTTGATTTTACAGAACTACGATGACAGAGGACCGTATGTTTGTAGCTAAACTAACAAAGAAGGTAACTTTACCTGTCATAGCATTTCAAATTATGCAACCATCCAAATAATCCCACTGTGCTTGCAAACTTCTTTTTTTAGGTCTTCATGGCTATAAAATCCCTTCGTATGTTTACGGACATAGGGCAAACAATGAGAAAGCAAACTGTGGCTACAGTGACACCGCTACTTGCTTGCTAACTAAGCAGTTGGGATTAGCTATCACAAACAGTAGCAAATAGGAAAAAACAATACTGACCTATTGACTTTGTGAAACATAGCAAAACTAATGTTTTATACACCTGTCAAGCAGAAACGGAGCAACCTCCGCATTTGCCTTCATTCCTTTAAACTCTTGGAGGTCTCTCCACCGTATTTGGTCTGGCCATTCGGACTACCGGGACAGATTCTGGTGGCCCATCAAGTGGGCCGCCGGATCAGTGGTGAAGTGGACCATTAAAAAAAAAATAAATAAATAAATCCATGAAGTTTTTACTGGCCCCAGCCCTATCAGTCTCTTTACTGGCCCTCTCTTTGTGCCTGTCATTCGGGATGTGGGCTTGTCCCAGCAGATAAGTCTAGGGCTGAATTTCTTTCCCAGTCTGACCGTGCAGTTTCCACCGCTGGAAAGCCTCTCCGATCGATGTTAACGCGGGTCGTCCCCCTCGCCTGATTGTAGCCCTTCATTTTCAACTTATGTTCCTCAGAACTTCTCCTCTTAGGCTGTTTCTCTTAGGCCATTTCTCCTTCTCTGTTGTGTAGCACGTTAGCATGCGCTGGAATTACCATTGTTTATATCCCAGTTACAGACCCAGGGCTGTGTTGGAATGCCAGATTTGTTTTCAGCGCACAGAACAGACAGTTAGTCTGATAGGCAGTGTTTCAGCCTGGTATTAAGTTAATCTTTAAAGGTACCCTTTGGAGTTTTTGACCACCAGTGGAAAATAATGTCTGTTGCCATTTTTCTTTATTGAAGTGCTTTGTGACATTTTGCTCTTGTCAGGTGCTATAACTTACTATAACTTACTCCACTGATCAACAGTTGGTAGTGGTAACATGCACATCAATGCACCAACAATGGGAAGGAGGAAGAAGCTAGCACACTTGGATATAAACAGTCCAGCTTTCAAATTATTTAAAGAATTGTCTCTGCAAATGTCTTATGAGGAAGGAAAAACATTCAGCACTTTGGTTAGACCTCAAGGATACACACTGTGTTTTGATGGGAGACACGAGAAAACATGTAAGATGTGAGAGAAGTCCAAAGGGCACCTATAAGTGTAACTTATTTTGCAGCGTGTCTCTTTTCACATATCTGCTGGCTTGTTCATCTGGCACGGATGGCATTATAAGAACAGACATTGGTAATGAGAATAATGCTACACCTAGCACAAATTTTGACATACAGAAGTCTTCTGAATGCCAAATATGATGCAGTTTCTTAACATACTGCCAGGCTAATAAAAGGCTGTCTATTGAAACTTGGAAGTATGACAGGATTGACTGACTTCTGTCTGATTACTTTCGCATGTTAGATACTTACAAAAATGATGAGCTGGACCCGGCTACCACAGAGGAGCAAGTCCAGGAGGTCCGGGGTTACCTCGCCAAGGTAGCAGGGATCGGAGAAGTGCTCGCCCGCAGGCATATGAAGGTGGTCTTCTTTGGGAGGTATGTATATCTGTTTCTTACCCTCTCTCTCTAGTTTTAGGACTTCCTTCATCTATATTTAATCAAAAATTCTTCATTTTTTGACACCTTTGTTTTTTCATTTTTAAATTTAATTTTGTGTAGCCATTAAAAATGAAACTGAAACTACAGGATTAAACATCAACCAAAAGTAAAACTGTGGAGAGATTGTAGGTTAAATGGGCTGAGGCACTGCTGACAGACTTGTCATTTGTTTTATAGGACCAGTAACGGGAAGAGCTCAGTCATCAATGCCATGTTATGTGATAAGGTGCTGCCGTCTGGAATAGGACACACCACCAACTGCTTCCTGAGAGTGGAGGGCACTGATGGCAACGAAGCCTTCCTCCTCACTGAAGGTTCTGAGGAGAGAAAGAACATAGAGGTCAGCAGAATTCACTGAGTGCCTTTACATGCATACAGGTATGCTGTGGAGATTTCCTCCATTTCAAAACACCATGTCTCCAGTCTCCACAACTCCAGTCTGTGGAAGTAGATGGATGGTCTTGCAGTGAATGTAAACTCAGCCGATGGTGATGTTGTGTGTGTTGACAGACGGTGAACCAGCTGGCCCACGCTCTCCACCAGGATGAGGACCTAGATGCTGGCAGCCTGGTCTGTGTCATGTGGCCGAAAGCCAAGTGTGCTCTGCTCAGGGATGATCTGGTGTTGGTGGACAGGTCAGACACAAGTTAACACTATTTATTCAACAAATTAAATTTTATCACCTGTTTGTCACATGAGCTATTTTTGAGGCAAAAGGCAGAATGTTGAATGTAAAACAAATGATTCCTATTAAGCTGGTATATGTATGTTATTAGTGTACTCTTACTATGCTTACACTATAATTGTGTGATAAAGGTTGTAAAACTACAAATTGTAATGTAATTATATGTTTGACATTTACTAATAAGTTAAAATTTACAGTAGTAGTAATATCACATGGTTACGGACATTGATCTCTCTATACTTTATATGACAGGAATTTAGCAAATGTATCTTCTTCATTGCATTAAAAGTTGTTCCTCCTAGGGTTTTTAAAGATAAGTCAAACCCTTTTTTAACAAGTCTAAGGTGGGGATCCTGCATGTACTGGTAACCATGATTAAAGTGTTAAGACTGAATTGAAAAACACAGATACCCCTTTGTTTGTGAATATTTTTATTTCAGTTTTCTCTCACCCAAAAGCTGCCAAGCTCACTTGCCAAGGACTGCAGCTGACTTATTCTACATCCCGTTTTCCCCTCTAGCCCAGGTATCGATGTTACCACAGAGCTGGACAGCTGGATCGACAAGTTCTGCCTTGATGCTGATGTGTTTGTTCTGGTGGCAAACTCTGAGTCCACACTTATGCAGACGGTGAGACATGATAGCTGTGCATTCTATTCTAAAAGGAATTTGCATGTTTAATATGAGCAGTTGGTCTGTGAAGAATCAGATGTTTGAGATGGAAGCTCTAATTTTTTAAATGTATGTTTAGTTGATGCGTTTTAAAACAGTTTTAAATTATGTCTTTCTACAGGAGAAGTCCTTCTTTCACAAGGTCAATGAGCGACTCTCTAGTCCAAACATTTTCATCCTCAACAACCGCTGGGATGCCTCAGCCTCTGAACCTGAATACATGGAGGAGGTCAGTAAACTCAGGAAACACAGACAATATAGTTGAAACATAGACTTGGGCAGGAATGAAAACCACTGGTATATTGCTTTTGCACCACCATACACTGTGTGCAGCTTAATGCTACAGGTAATAATAGGGATGTGTAAATGAAGTACTTTTATGTCACATCTTGATATTCATAGGTATCTATGAATCAAGATCAGATTTTATAGGTACGAGTGCCCTCACAGATGATGGACCTTTTTAAGTGTTTATTGATACCCAGAAAGAGCAAAGCCTGTGAAACCAACTACAGTGTGAGGTTGTTCAATATTAACAAGGCAAATAAATCTGATTGACAGTTTACTCAAAAAGAATGTTCAAGTAGTCTGACTATATAGACAGGTTTCCAAGTCAAAACGACTAAGAGTTTATCAGGAGATCAACATGAAAAGTTGTTGTAATGGCCAAAACGACTTGAATCTAAAAAGTAATGAGTGAAAAATGTTCATTATCCCAGGTGGGATATGTCACTGTTAGCTCTCACATCAGAAATAGCTATTAGCTCTATTGATATGGTCAGAGATCTCGAGATGGGTTTGCCTGAAACCTCAGGAATTAACACTAGTTTTAAGGTAAGATAGTTCACACTGTTATTGTGTTTTCATGGCTGTTGAATGAATATATCTAATGTTTACCAGGTGTCTGACGTGCATTTAGAGTTTAGGTTTTGGAATTGGTGACAGCTGATAAAGGAGCAGACTGATGGCTTTGAATGGAAAACGTGTCACGTTAAGTATATAATTTTCTAGAGAAAAAAATTAAACAGGTGTGCGGTCTCTTTTCACGATCCTCTATGTCTAATCAGTAATACTGATTAAATCCTGTTTTTCTCAGGAGTGAAGCTCTGCCTGTTTACACTGCAGTCCTCTGCGTGATGGTAGCTTCTTTACTTTTAACCTGTGCTGTCAGTTGTTTTAGGACACACAATGGTTATTTCTCACTACTTGAGGAGGTAAACTTTGTGTTAGCCTTGTTTAGCATTGACAGATGTCAAGGTGGCATGTGGTTTTAAAAAAAAAGGTTTTGCAGGATTCTGTGCTTCTATATTTTTAGGGGCACTGGTGCCCCAAAATGAAAAACATTAGGGGCACAACCGAAAATTTAAGGGCACAGTTATTTTTATGCCTCCATGCCTGTGTCAGCTATGGCCAGAGGCATTATGTTCTCGGGTTGTAAGCCCATCTGTGTGTCCGTCTCATTGTCGTGAACGCGATATCTCTGGAATTGATATTTGGCACAAATGTTCACTTGGACTCAAGGATGAACTGATTAGATTTTGGTAGTCAAAGTTCAAGGTTACTGTGATCTCACAAAACACTTTTTTGGCCATAACTCAACACAAATGTCTAATAGGATAAAATGATGAGGTAATGGCATTTTATATCCAAAAGGTTAGTGTCACTGTGACATCATAATTTTCTGCAAAACAATTTTCTTTTCATTATTCAACGCCAGGATCATGCCATATGAAAAGAAAAGGAGATTGTGTCCATATTTCCCATTTGCTCGGATACTGAATTGGTGACACTAATTTTGGGTGTCCACCTTGAAACTGTGGTGATTGATAGATCTTAATTTCCTTAAAACACTTCACTATATATATTATGAGTCTGGACAGACTGACTTTAGTCATGGAAAAACGATACATAATATCTTAAATCAAACGTGGTCCGTGTTCAAGGGTTGTCCAAACATGGTATGTTCCAAGTATGGTGAAGTGTTGATGAAGGCTGTAGGATAGGGTGTCAAAAGTATGTCAAGCAAGAAATTCAAAATGGCGTAAAAAATCTTATGGCGCAATTGGGTGTATCAATCACCCAGTTGTCACAGTGACGCTGACCTTTTGGATTGTACTGAATCTCTTCAGTATCATCCACTGAATCCATAGATATCAGAATTTTTTTTCTACGTGTAATGGTTGGAAGATATTAGCCAAAAATTTTGTAATATTTGTTAGGTCACTTCTCACCACATAGTGGCTCTATCGCTACCATTTTTAAGCATGTGAAACACTGAAGTATGCGTCACCAAGTTTCAGTATAGTAGCCTTTATAGGATTTGAGATATTTATCATGTTTCATCATGCTTAGCTTATTCCCTATAGAAAACCATTCAATGAAATTCATCAAAAATCAACCCTTATAGATATCTGCACCAAAAGTAATAGCACATATCTCCTGAACATGCTTAACATTTTAGCTTTGGAACCATGTTTATAACTGCAAGTGTGTGTGACTAATAGCAAGTCAAAAAAAACATATGAAAGATAATGGAAAGATGTAGTAGTGACAATAACTAGTCCTGCAGGCAGGTATTCACGGGGTCCAAACCCTCTGTGCAATTCGCACCTGGCAGGTTATTTTTAAGCTTTGTGTAAAAGCGCCATCTAGTGGGCAATATGCATCAAATTTTGACCAGAACCTTGGTGTGGCAATGAAAACTACAGGGCCAAGTTTCGTGAGGAGTGATTGATGGCAAGATATGCTACACCTCCTGTTTTGACCGCAACCTATAGGAAGTTGTTCCTTAATAACTTTGGCATTTTTCGAATTATCAAAATTCCCTTAATAAATTTTGAACATGCGAGTCATTAGACTCCATCTGTAAATTTTTGTGCAGATTACAGCCACAGCCTTGGAGGAGTTTGAATCAGTAGAGCCTGCATATTTCGCATTTTAGCCCAAAAAAATTATAGGCTGAAATGAGCACGGCCTATACCATGGGATTCAGCCAAAATTAGGGAACATATGCATGTAAGGTTTTTGAATTTGCGATGTACTTTGTACTGGCCGAACTGTGCTCACCTTGATTATAGCGCTGTCTGCTGATGGACATATGTAATTTTTGGTGTCTGACATATGTGGAACACTCTATACCTCCCCTGAAAATTTGATTGGTTTAAATTTTACAGTGTATACTGCAGTACCACTTTTACCAGCGGACAAATTAATTTTGTACAGAACCTCAGTGTGGTACGGCAAACTACTGACCCAAGTTTTGTGTTAATCCGACAGACCTATGTAAAGATATGACATCACTTCCTTTGTATGAGTACAAGTTTTTCCTTTATAACTTTAGCATTTTCTGGAGTATCAAAACTATTTTAATAACTTGTGATCATGAAAGCACATAAATGATCTGTGCAAAGCATTATGCAAATCGCACTTACAGCCTAAGGGTAGTTTTGCAAAGTAATTTTAGCATTATTCATCGTTTTGCAACAAAAGCTCCACCTAGTGGCCAATTGGTGCCAAATTTCCCACAGAGCCTCAGAAGGGCATGATAATTTAGTGGATCAAGTTTCGTGTTAATAGGAGTGATTGTTGCTAAGACATGCAACACTTCCTGTTTTTACTGCAAACTATAGAAAGTTGTTCCTTTTATAACTTCGCATTTTTTGGATTATCAGAATTCTTTTAATAACTTTTTATCACGAGAGTAAATAGATTGTATGTGCAAAGCTTCATGCAGATCACACCCAAAGCCTAGGAGGAGTGTGAAAAAGTAAGTTTTGCAAAATGGGCGTTGCCTGTATGACAAGATTCAGCAAAATTCGGGGAACATATGCACGTAAGGTTTTCGAATATGCTATGTGGGAGTTACTGGCCAAAATGCGCATGTGTGCACTGTTCCATTCCTCCCCTGAAAATTTCACTTACATACCGTAGTGTAGTGTGTATTTCACCATCGGTAGAACAAACAAACAAACTAAAAAAAACTAAACTTGCAGGCACACGGGCACAATGCAAGTCTCAGATTGAGATCAGTACAGACATTGGAAAACATTTCAACAATTCTGGAATGTTTCTGATGGGTATTCAGCTGAATTCAGGGAATGCGTGCATGAAAGGTTTCTGATGTGGAATGTAAAATGTGGGAGTTTCTGGCCAAAACGCCGTTTCCTTGATTATAACGCCACCTGGTGGTGGACAGGCGTCCACCATTGTATGCCTTCCCGGAAAATTTTAATAGCGTAAATTTTAATGTATGCTGGAGTACCACAGGGGAAAAAAAAAAATCTGAGCGAATACAGTAGAGCTCCCAACACCGATGGTACTGGGAGCCACACTGCATTTGGGGCTTGGACCCCTAATAATTGAAGCAGTGGGTGTTGAGCAGGATCATGGGGGCAGTAGGTGGTCTGCAGTCACCGATCCAAACTCTGCAGCTCCGGAGGCAGAAACCCCTGTTAACAGGAGGAGAGAGGAGAGAGCCGAGTACTCACGGAACTATAGAAGAGAGAAGTCAAGGTAGTAACGAGCATTGATGGGATATGAATGTGTACAGATGGAGAAGCCTACTGTTATAATGTGGAGAGGTTGTCTGCCCTCCGGACCCAACCTGGAAGATGCTTCCACAGTAGAGGAGCCTGATAGCTGAAGGCTTTGTCTCCCATTATACTTTTTGAAATTCTAGGAACCACGATTAAGCTTGCATTCTGGAAGCACAGTGTTCTCTTGGGGTAATAGGGTACCATGAGGTCTTTTAAAGTAAGAAGGCTTTGTCGGTGAGGAGAGTGATTTTAAATTCTGTTCTGGATTTTACAGGTAGCCAATGCAGAGAAGCTAGCACAGGAGAAATATGATCTCTGCCTAGTTCCTGTCAGTACTCATGCTGCAGCATTCTGGCTCAACTGGAGGATCTTTAGAGATTTGTTGGGGCACCCTGATAATAAGGAATTACAATAATCAAACCTAGAAGTAACAAATGCATAAACTAATTTTCTCTGCATCTTTTTGAGACAAGATGTGCCTGATTTTCACAATGTTGCATATCCTGATCAAAGAAAACTCTCACAGTGGTGCTGGAGGCCAGGGCAATGTCATCTAGATTAAGTGTAATTTAGATAATGTGTTTCTGAGGTATTTAGGGTCAAGTATAATAACTTCCGTTTTGTCTGAGTTTAGTAGCAAAAAATTGCTGGTCATCCAGTTCAAGGCATGCTTGAAGTTTAGCCAACCCGTTTTTTATCTGGCTTCACTGCCAAATACAATTGGATATCATCTGCATAACAGTGGGCGTTTGTGGAGTTTTTCCTGACAACATTGCCTCAAGCAAGCATACAATTAGGTCCATAAGTATTTGGGCAGTGACACAATTTTCATGGCCATTAAAAAATATTCAATTTCCTTGCCTCAAGAAGCTCTTCGGTTGGTTTCGCAGTATGTTTTGGGTCATTACCATCCTGTACTGTGCAGCACCATCCTATCAGTTTTGCAGCATTTTGCTGGTACAAGTTAATCTCAGTTTTGCCTGTCCAGTGAATCTTGTTCTGGTCAAACTGGGCAGGCTTTTTTAGATGGTTTCTGGCAAGTCTAATCTGGCCTTTCTGTTCTTGTCGTTTACACCTTGTGGTAAACGCTCTGTATTTACATACATGAAGGATAACTTTAGCTAATGAGTCGCCTACCTCCTTGAGAGTTTTCTTGACCTCGCTAAATGTTTTGAAGGGGTTTTTCTTCACCAAGGAAAGAATTCTGTTAACATCCACCTTAGTTGTCTTCCATGGTCTTCAGGCCTTTTGGTGTTACTGAGCTCACCAGTTCATTCCTTCTTTTTAAGAATGTACCATATTGTTGATTTGGCCACTTTAAAGTTTCTGCCATCTGATAGATTTGTTTTGTTTTTTCAGCCTAATGATGGCCTGTTTTTTCAGCCTAATGATGGCCTCCTTCATTTTCATCAACACCTCATTAAAATGCATATTGAGAGTGTCCATGAACAGCTACGAAATGCAAATTCATCACTTGGAATCAACTCCAGACCTTTTTATCTGCTTAATTTGACGTGAAATAACGAAGGAACAGGCCACAACTGACCCAGAAACGGATTAACTGTCAATTGTCCAATTAATTTTGAGCCTTTTGTTAAACCCCCTTGAATTAAAGCTGAAAGTCTACACTTCAGTCACATCTTGATGGCTTTGTTTCAAATCCATTGTGGATTGTAGGATTCAGGAATTACCATAACCAAATAATATCCATGATGGTAAGCTAAAGACAGACAGAAGACTCTTCAGGAAAGAAACAAAGTATTATTAGCTTTCCTATCTAGAATCTGGTCGGTACTGTCTATCTCAGCTTTTAATGCAGGGCCCTGATGGCCAATCTGCGACACATGTCGACCGAATGGAGGAGAGAATCAGACTTTTTAAACTGTTGACTGCTTCAGGAGAAGGTTACTCCTACTGTGAACTATTAAAATGAATGAAAGGTTAGTGCAGGTATGTTCAGAACTGCTGAGGTTAACATTATTAACTAAATAAGTCTTTAAATGGACCAAACCGTGATGAGAAGTTACCTGTATATGTGAAATGTAGTCTGGTTGTTTGGATGGATTGGATTCGTGCAGTCGGAATCTGGATGATTCTTTTATTTCTGAGTCTAAAGTTTCTGCTTTACTTAGTTGGTACAATCAGTGATTTAGCAGAAGTGGTGATATGGTTACAAGAAACACTCACTAGTGTTTTAGGTTGCTAGATAAAATGTGTGAGACAAAAACATTTTAAGCATTCATAATCTGGTGTGTCAGTTTAGGACAGGTGGCATAAGGCCCAACCAATTAGTCAAAGTGAAATACGTTTATGTTTGAGCTGACAGTACCTCAGAAAAGAGGTTCATACCCTAAAATTTGATGATTCAATCCATCATTGGAGGAGCACCTAGTTTGAACCACATGTTGTCTGTTAAAACATGGGACTTTTCCTTCACAGCACACCAAACAACACAGGAAAACAGCATAGGTTTAAAGTTTTCTAGAAAAAAATGTCTTCTCAATATAACATACCTTTAAACCTACATATGATAAAAATAGGGAGAAATGTGAAGGAAACCAGCAGAACCAGCGTCATGTACCGTAACCCTCATTTCTGTTGACTCTGCTACTCTCAGGTTTGGTGCTGAATTATAGTGTGGTCAGCTAAAGTATTCCTGAGCTAAACTAGACAATGCCATTGTTTATTCTGCTGTCCTTGTGGGGTTTATACCCTTACTGCATTATTTGTTGCAAACCATATTCATTAAAGTGTGCTGTTCCTGTGTCAGGTTCGTAGGCAGCATATGGACCGCTGCACCAATTTCCTGGTGGATGAGCTGGCTGTGGTGGACCGAACCCAGGCCAGTGACCGCATCTTCTTCGTCTCTGCCAAGGAAGTACTCCAGGCTCGAGTGCAGAAAGCTCAAGGAATGCCTGAAGCAGGTGAATATGGTAGTCGGTGTGGAATCATTAATCATGAAAACCTGGAAAATTGTTTACCAGGGCTGGAAAAGTTTTGGAATGTGAAATCACAAAAGGTTTAGTAAAATTGTTTAAAAAAATATACATATTTTACATACATATTTTAATGCTGTTTAGTGAATAGTTGCCTTAAACATGACCTGTATTAAATCATGCAACGCTAAAGTAGACAAATGAATACTGAAGTAATATGAACACAGGTGCATTAGCTCACAGTAGTATGTTGTTTTGTCTGGAGTCACTTGCATTCTAAATCGCAGGCTACATACCTTAGCCTTGAAAAGACCATATGTATAAATGTGGATTGTATGGAAAAATATTTGACATTTGGAACATGGAGAGGCAGCACTGTGAAAGTGTGTGTGTGTGTGTCTGTGTATATATATATGTGTATATGTATATATGTATGTGTGTATGTATATATATATATATATATAATATAATTAATGAATTTTTGATCAGAATATGGCATATGTATTAGGAATAATTTAAAACAATCAAACTTACTTCTAATGCAATGAACTGTGTTTCATTGTGATGTATTACATCAGACCAAACAATCCAAATGTGTGTGTGTTTGTGTGTGTGTGTGTGTGTGTGTGTGTGTGTGTGTGTGTGTGTGTGTGTGTGTGTGTTTGAGAGTATGTGTGTGTTTTTGTTCGGATTTTTGTATGAAACGTAGTGATATGCATTCGTGTATAGTGGTCCTGGACAGGTTAGTGCATGGAATATGGCATATGGCATGTGTGGGGGATCCATGGAAAAAAACGTAGTGTAACTATTATTGTGACAGTTTATATATGGTGTAGCACCGGTATCGTTATAATAATAATATAATAATATATTATATTAATAGTAATATAAGTACAGTAATATTATATATAATACAATAATATATAATATAATAGTAACTACTATATTAATTAATATTTAGTTTGTAAAGCAATGAGGAGTGAGGGCAGACTGGTCCAGGGGACAGGTGAACCAGTGGGAGACAGTCAGGACGGGCCAGCAGAAGAACCCCCCCGTCATTATTATTTTTATAATTTTAATTTTTTTGGTAGAAACATATTTATTTAATCAAACTTTGGTATCGAAAAAGTATCGTTTTGGTCTCAGGTATCATACCAGTATCATATCGGTATGAGTTTTGAAAAGTTTCAAACAATACCCAAGACCCAGCCCTTCACTGAAACCGGGTTTGTACAGTATTACATTTTGTTTTCCTGTTCCAGGTGGAGCTCTTGCAGAGGGATTTCAAGCCAGAATGCTGGAGTTCCAGAACTTTGAGAGGCGGTTCGAGGTAAGATCCTCATCCATGTAACAGCTAGGAGTAAGATTTAAATGGGTTTTAATGGGTCAGAGATTTGAATACTCAGATACAGTTATGAATGAAGTCATCAGTTATGCTTACTTCCCTAGTCTTACTGGGTATCCGTTTTATTTATCATTGTGACTGGAATGATAAAGCTGTCATCACCACATCAAACACTTCCATCAGTATCTATATTTAATTTTTAAGAATCACTCACACACATTTATGGAAGTACGCTAGCAGATTTCCCCTGCTTTCAATATTTGTGCTAAGCTAGTTAAAAAACAAATTTTGCGCCTTTCTCTGCACTGGACACACAGCGATGACTTGGCTAAGATGTCAAACAAGCATTATCCCCAAAAGTTAGTGTTCGATTCAAAAATAACTGTTACCTAGTGCTGTTTGTAGGAGTGTATCTCACAGTCAGCAGTGAAGACCAAGTTTGAGCAGCACACAGTGAGGGCCAAGCAGATCTCTGAGGCCCTGCGCCATATTATGGATTCCGTACATATTGCTGCACAAGAGCAGAGGTGAGTCAAGAATTAAAAATATGGACTGAGACTGTATGTGAACCAAAGACTAATAAACAAATTTGTATAACACAATGTGTGTTTGTGTGTTGGGGTGTTTAGGGCCTATTGCCTTGAAACCAAGGAGGACCGTCAGGACCGATTGGAGTTTATAGATAAGCAGCTGGACCTGTTGACTATGGACTGTAAAGCCAAGATCAAGAAGATTACTGAGGAGGTGGAGAGACAGGTGAATCCCAACATGACATTATAAAACACAGTGCATTCGAAAAGTATTCAGACCCCTTAATTTTTTTCACATTCTGTTATGTTGCAAAGCGAAAACAGAATTTAAGGATTTTTTGCAAATTTGTTAGATAGGAAAAACTGAGATATCACATTAACATAAGGAATACATAGTACATAATTCCAGAAGGACAACCGATTCCAAGCATCATGTCTGGTTTTTCTAGACCTGATGCTTGAAATTGAGGTTAAACAGTTAAATCTTGGTTTCATCAGACCAGACAATTTTGTTTCTCAGTCTGTAGGTGTTTTTTTGCAAACTCTAAGCGGCTTTCATTTGTCTTTCACTGAGGAGAGGATTTCATCTAGCCACTCTGCCATAAAGCCCAGATTGGTGGAGTGCTGCAGTGATGGTTGTCCTCATGGAAGTCTCTCCCATCTCCACAGAGGGTCTATTGAGCTCAGCCAGAGAGACCATCGGGTTCACCTCTTTTACCAAGGTCCTTCTCCCTCGATGCTCAGTTTGGCCGGGCAGCTAGCTCTAGGAAGAGTCCAGGTTGTTCCAAACTTCTTCCGTTGAAGAATTATGGAGAGGCGACTGTGCTCTTAGGAACCTTCAGTGCAGCTGAAATTTATTTGTAGCCTTCCCCAGATCTGTGCCTCGACACAAGCTTGTCTCTTAGCTCTGCAGGCAGTCCAATCAGGTTGCAGAAACATCTCAAAGATGTTCAAAAGAAATGGGAGGTATCTGAACTAAATTTCAAGTTTCATATCAAAAAGTGTGAATACTTATTTCAATGATATTTCAGTGATATTTCACTTTTTCGTCTTTAATAAATTTTAAAGTTCTAAAATTCTGTTTTGTCTTTGTCTTTTTGGGGTACTATGTGTAGATTGATTGGGGGGGGGTCCTTTTATTTTAGCATGAGGCTGTAACATAACAAAATGAGAAAAAATTGAAGGGGTCTGAATACTTTCAAAATGTCCTGTACTGTACACCCATGCACGTTCGATTATATGCAGCCTGGAGAAGCATAACTGTGGCTCAAGTATGATGAATGCACTGTACCTGCCTTCTCAGCAGCTGCAGGGAAACAGCTGGGCTTTAAGCTCTCCCCTGACTCTTAGTGATCACAAATCCTGGTGATTTGTGATCACTTTTTGATGGAATTATGGGATCTAATTATTTTCTCACTTATCATATAAAATTCAAAACTAACCCGTTCAAAAAACTCTCAATTTCAAGTCTATTTTCAAGTTCAACATGTTTCACGAAACATGCAGTTGCTAATTGTCCTGGGTCCTTCGGATTATAACAGAGGGAAAATTGAGGGGGAGGAAGTTTTCACTTTACTCTTTGCTCCTGTTCAGGTATCTAATGCCATGGCAGAGGAGATCAGGAAGCTTCATGTGCTGGTGGATGACTTTCACATGGACTTCCACCCATCAACAGTGGTGCTCAAGGTCTACAAGAATGTGAGTTTAACATACACATTCAACAGAATTCTTTGTCTTTAATGTGAACTTCACTGGGCCGGCCAGAATGGAGCCCAACAACATTTGGCATATTCAGTGAACATCAGAGAAATGTGCACAAGCATTTTATCTCTCTTTACCCACCACTTTTTTGCTGGCCATTCAGATGTGTTTTGTTTAGACTGGTGTGTTCATAGCTGCCATACCTTCCATACTTATAGGCAAGTTGACTTGTGGACAGATGCTTGCTAAAAGCATGTCAGATCTGGGTATTGCATATCAATAGCCAATTAGCCAAAAGGTAACTGTAGAGTAGGGGGGCAAAAGAGACGAGGATAAAAATCGGACTTCAACATTATACTTTGTTAGCATGCAGGTCACCCTAACATCAGCCATAATAGAAAAAACAGAATTCTAGCAGTTGCAAGATGGCTAAGCAGCTATAGTTTTCAGGTGATTTGCTGAGCTTGTTGTAGATTTGTGACATGCTTGTTTCCTTTTGAATATCTGGCACTCAACTTTTTGAGTATCCTCTTTGCAAATTTGGAAGTTACTCTAGACACTTGACTTTTTTTGACAACTTGGTAGCGTAGTTGTAACTTGTAAGCCCGTCATGTGTCACTGACCCAGTGTCAGTGCTGGTAATTTTAGATAAGTGTGATGCACAAAACTGTCTCTAAGATTAAATGTCCTGGTCTGTGAATAAACAATAATAATTAATGTTGATGCATAATGAATAATGCTGGATTTCTATTTCTATTTCTTTAAAAACTAAAAAAAAAAGTGTAATTTAAGAGCAGTCCAGACTGTGTCATGATGTACTCAATCAATTAGGCAATCTCATTTGATGGGTACACAGGCAAAAAATGCAGATACTGCCTAAGCTTTTCTATAACATATCTGACGAGTAAAAGTACAGGCCAGTTAACATGAGGTCAGACTAACCTGCATAAACATTTCTCCTTTCACTTTAAAAAAGCCCAAAGTCTAATAGCTGGAAACCTGAACCAGACAGAGGCACCAAGTCTAGATGTTTAGTATTTTTGATATAAAGCACTTGGCTCCATGGATGACGAAAGTAGTTGATCCACTGTCATGATTATTCATTTTTGCATTCATTCACTTCACTCTGTGACAGTTACTATGTATGGCCATATTAGTAGGCATAGCAATGCTGATAGGTCACACTCATTTAGAGTCATTGGGCCAAATCCAAGAACCACAGATTAGTTCTTATGTGGCACGTCAAGTGATTGTGTGGCATTCGCCAATTTTATCATACTTCGAGTTTTTCTTTGGAACGAACAAAATTCATGAGTGATCCAGACCTGTCATATGAGTCATGTACAGACTGCTCACCACATGGCTATTACACGTACCTTAATCTGAATGAGTTTAAATATCATACAGAAATTAATAGAATAAAATGTACGACAAAAAAAAAACTTCATGTAAAATTAATATTATATTCACCATATCAAAATCATCATAGCTGTTTTTAGATTTTATATTTTCACTTCCCTTTTTTGCACAGCATCTTACAGTTGTTAGCAAAATTCTCCACCTCAGTCTTTCTGCAGGTGTCTGTCCAGTATCCTCTTTTTCACCGGCAGTGTAACATTACTTTTCATAGGCTGTAATATCATCCTGTCTAATATCTGACTGTCACATGACTGCTTCTCATATTAGTCATGGAGTACTTTGGTTTATATATTTAGCCTTTAAGTTAATGTCAGACTATTCCCTCTTTACAGTGCATTCAGAAAGTATTTGGATCCCTTCACTTTTTTCACATTTTGTTGTATTGCAGCCTTATGCTAAAATCATTTAAATTCGTTTTTTTCCTCATCAATCTACACTCAGTACCCCATAATGACAAAGTGAAAACAGAATTTTAGAAATTTTTGTAAATTTGTTAAAAAGGAAAAACTGAAATATCACATTGACATAAGTATTCAGACCCTTTACTCAGTACTAAGTGGAAGCATCTTTGGCAGTGATTACAGCCTGGAGTCTTCTTGAGTATGACGCGACAAGTTCAACACACCTGGATTTGAGGATTTTCTGCCATTCTTCCTTGCGGATGTATTGGTGAGCAGCCATTTTTACGTCTCTCCAGAGATGTTCGATTGGGTTCAAGCCACTCAAGGACATCCACAGAGTTGTCCCTAAGCCACTCCAGCATTGGCTTCCTGCCAACATTGTCCTGTTGGAAGGTGGACCTTCGGCTCAGTCTGAGGTCCTGAGTGCCCTGGACCAAGTTTTCATTAAGGATATCCCTGTACTTTGCTCTATTCAGCTTTCCCTCAACCCTGGCTAGTCTCCCAGTCCCTGCTGCTGAAAACACCCCCACAGAATGATGCTGTCTCTGACCTCTGTGGGTAATTCTTTCAATCTCATGGCTTGATTTTTGCTCTGATATGCATTGTCACCTGTGAGACCTTATATAGACAGGTGTGTACCTTTCCAAATCATATCCAATCAGTTGAATCAAGGTGTAGAAACATCTCAAAGATGATCAAGAGAAATGGGAGGCACCTGATCTAAATATCTAAGTTTAATTACTAATGAGAGTGAGATATTTCAGTTTTTCATTTTTAAATTTGCAAAAATCTCTAAAATTCTGTTCTCGCTTTGCCATTATACGGTATCGAATGTAGATTGATGAGGGAAAAAATGAATTAAAACAGTTTTAGCATAAGGCTTCAAGGAGTCAATTATTACTCAGAATATGAAAGAGGGAGAGTGAAGAGACTTATCAGTAAGAAGCATATTCTTAGCCGGGATGCCTTGATGGAGTAGGAGTTAAGGTTCCAGTCTGGTTTGGGTCCTTTGTAACATGTCACTACTCCCCTCTCTTCCCTCATTTCTTGTTATATTCATTGTTAACATTCTAATAAAGGCATAAGATGTAAGTCAAATTTGTCATACAGTACTGTGCAAAAGTTTTAGGCACTTGAAATGTTTAGATTCTTATCCATCACACAATACCATCAGGGAGGCATCTGATCGGTCCCAAATTCATTCTGCAGCATAACAACAAGCCCAAACATACAGCCAGGGTCATAAACAACTATCTTCAGAGACGACAAGAGCATGGAGTCCTCTAACAGATTGTCTGGCCCCACTGAGCCCTGATCCCAACATCATGAAGTCAGTCTGGGATTATTTGAAGACACAGAAGACATTGAGACAGCCTAAATCCACGGAAGACCTGTGGAAAGTTCTCCAAGATGCTGGGAACAACCTACCTGCCAAGTATCTTGAAAACATTAATTGATAAATAAAATTGATTGATAAATACAAACTATTCACAACATTATTTTTGAAAGCATCTTCACTTTACTTTTAGTGCCTATAACTTTTGCACAGTACCTTATTCACATATTTACCTTTGACCCACACGGTACATGCTGTCAGGTTTGGGTGATGGTAGGCAGAAATGTAGATTTCATTTAGTCTGTAGTCGACATCCTATGTTTTTCTGGCTCAGTGGTCAAGCAGATCCGACAGCAGTAGTGTGGATGTAAGTATAAGGAACCTAAGCAGCAGCAGCAGCTGTTTTTTTTTTTGTTGTTTTTTTTTCCTTGTCTGTCCGTTCTTAAAATATCTTTTTTTCTAGGAGCTTCATCGGCACATAGAAGAGGGTCTGGGCAAAAACATGTCAGAGAGGTGCTCCACCTCTATCACTAGTGCCCTGCAGACCACACAGACGGACATGATCGGTAACACTCCTGATTTTTACACCTGAGATTTCTGACCACAGATACCCTGTCTATGGCTGTCACTGGACAGGCTCCAATGTGCTTTGATGAGCTTAAATTTACTACGAGCATAATACTTCTGGCCACATGCATGTTACACTATTTACTATAACTGTAGTTTGCATGTGTATATGTGTAGAAATGATTAATAACTTATGCATTTGTGAGCTATATTATGTTTTTCTCATGTAGAAACGTACAGTAAGGTATATAGTACATAGTACATAGTATAATAGTATTTGGACAGTGACACAATTTCTGTCATTTGTCATTTTTCCGCTTTACATCCCCACAATGGATTTGAAACAAAGCAATCACAGAAATGACAGAAGTGTAGACTCTCAACTTCAATTCAAGGGGTTTACGAAAATATCGCATTAACTGTTAAGGAATTACAGCCATTTTTATACATAGTCCCTCATTATCTGAGCAGATAGTATAACCCTATACACTTCAGAATTCATCCTGCTACTTCTATCAGCAGTCACATCATCAATAAACACCAGTGACCCAGTTCCATTGTTAGCCATACATGCCCATGCCATAACACTGCCTCCACCATGTTTTGAAAGTTGATGGGGTATGCTTTGGATAATAAGCTGTTCCTTTCCTTCTGCATACTCTTCTCATTCATCCTGGTATAAGTTCATCTTGGTTTCATCTCTTCAAAGAATCTTGTTCCACAACTGGGCAGGCTTTTTTAGATTGTTTCTGGCAAAGTGTAATCTGGCCTTTCTGTTCTTGTGTGTTACCAGTGGTATGCACCTTGTAGTAAACCCTCCGTATTTACATTCATGAAGGCGTCTCTTGATTGTAGGCTTTTACAATGATACGCTTACCTCCTCTAGAAGGTGTACAGAGACAAAATTACAAAAATTGTCACTGTCCAAATACTTATATAACTAACTGTATGTAGCCCAACTGTGTCCCTAGGTGGGATTCCAACTACCCGTTTTCATGCAAATTTTCAATTTCTGCATACAAAAACCTTAGTGGGATTGCAGGAAATGGAAAAAAATACTCAATATCAAAGTGCAATGAAAACAGACTTATTGAAAAAATCGTGATGTACACAAAGCCTATAACCTGAATGTCCACCGAAGCTTTTTGCTCCACTGAAAAGACTAAATACAGGGTAGACTTTGGATTCCAAGACTCAGGAGCGGGTACATTAGTCACATAACCAACCAACACATAGGTCATGACTATACAGCCTGTCTGCATCATGCTTGTGATTTGCTTCATAGTATTCTTGCTGTTTCGGTTACATTGCTAGACTTTGCTTACTTTGCTCCTGAATGACAAAAGTTTCTATACTGATAAGTCCAGTCTACTTTATGTACTGTATACTGCACTGCATATGAGTTCTCCAGCCAGAATAAGTTTGGGAATTTGATGAAATTAGTTTGATTGAGAGAGAAGGGGGGGGGGGGGGGGTTGATTTTTCTACTCTTTATTTAAGTAAACTGTATTTACAATATTTGAATGAGTGAAAAAGAAAACAATTTAAACTCAATTAAAAAAATTGGAAGGAAAAATAATTATTTACTAAACCAATAATTTTCCAAACACAAGCCTCCCTTCTTTCAAAGAAAACAGACAGAAAACAGAAAATCTCATCCATACACCAGACACACTCAGACGTCTCTAAATAATTCATCATACTATAGTAGTTATAATCAATGTTTAACCTAGTTATGCCTCCATACTGACGACAGCCGTGGCCGGAGGCATTATGTTTTCTGGTTGTTCATCCATCCGTCCGTCCCATTCTCTACTCGATATCCCAGGAATGCCTTGAGGGAATTTATTCAAATTTGGTACAAACGTCCACTTGGACTGAACGATAAACTGATTAGATTTTGGTGGTCAAAGGTCAAAGTCACTGTGACCTCACGTGCGTCCCATTCTTGTGAACGGGATATATCAGGAATGTCTTGAGAAAATTTCTTGAAATTTAGCACAATCACATGGACTCAAGGATGAAATTAATAGATTTTGGTTGTTCACAGTGTATCTTCTATGTACTCTCATGATCAAAAGTTATTAAGGGTTTTGATACTCCAATGCAAAAGTTAGAAGGGAAAGACTTGTACTCATACAAAGGAAGTGATGTCGTATCTTTATATAGGTCTGTCCGATTAACATTAAACTTAGGCCATTAGTTTGCCATGCCACACTGAGGTTCTTTACAAAATTATCGGTCTTTGTCTGTTATTTTAACCAGCAGTTTGTGCGTATTTTTTCCTACTAAGTCACACAGACTTATAGGTACCAACACACCATGTTCTAAAAGAGAGCCAGAACAGTCTTTAAAATCAGGAGACAAGCTCTCTACGGTAAAGGGGATCTGAATTGTTAGTCTTTAAAAGACCTTCAGAATAAGACACAATGATGGAACGTTTATTGATGCAACCTGATCCCTCCAGACTCTCAGCATTTTAATGATTAGTCTCACTGAAAAGATGGCAGAGGAGAGAGCAGCAACATTGTATGTTTGGTCCACACAGGTCCACCACATCTCCCAGTGTAGTGATGTTTGCTGCAAGGAACTTTTCTAGAACAGAAGGTCCCATAGTAACCCACAGTACAGCTCACATTAAAATGTGTTCCATACTTGACAGGTTCTTTTAAAATCCAGAAAAGTGAGTTAAAATTGTGCAGTATCTTTTATTAGAAGTCCTCAGATTTAAAAAACAAAAACAAAAAAAAAGACTGATAAAGTCTTAGAAAACACCCTAGTCTGTGATTCCTCAGGTCCATAAAAACAAGGTTAAAAACAAGGATTCCCCTAGTCCAAGTCCTCAGCACTGATCTAGAACAGTGCAGGCTGTGGGCCTCCATGCCAGGACTGCAGAGCCGGCCAGCAGTCTCTGTATGGACTGGGGCTGGAAAACAGTTCTCCTACTGGTCAGATTGGATGAGTCCCTGAGAACCTTATACTTTGGGTAAAAACAGGACACTTTATGGAACCCCCTTGTAGCCAGTCCCAGAAAAAGTTCAGAATCACTGCCTGGAATTTAGCCAGCAGGGTCACCACAGGACAAACGGTGCCACAACATAGAACTCATTAAATTATTAATAATTAAAACAGACCTCTAAAAGATATTTTCTGTAAAACCAATTTCCATTTCTTGAGCCTCCCTTCTACTTTTTCTAAAATATTTTTCCATTTTTTGTCAACAGTATCTTGATACCCCAGGTAATTCCCAAGATATTTAAACCCTCCCTTTTCCAGGTGAGTCCACTAAGCAGTTTAACCTCCTCCAGCCCATACCCCATCCTCAGAGCTTCACATTTTCCCCAATTTACTTTGGCAGCAAAATTCAGAACACTGCTTAGTAAAAAGTTACTGTCATCCTGTTTTTAACAGGAATAATAACATCAGCATACGCTGATATTTTAAACACAGAGTTACAGTTTGCAAGATTAAAACCAGTGAGACCTGTTCTCAGTTTCTGGAGGAGAGGCTCTATTTACCAGGGAGCACAGCATGACTGAGAGGGGGCAGCCCTGTCTGACACCCTCTGCACTTTAAAAGGAGCACTAAAACCTCTGTTAATATTATGTACACTCTCTATGTCTCTATACAAGGCTTGAATCTTGGCAATAAGACGTGAAATGAACCCAAAACCTTCCAAAATCCGCCACAGATATGCCTGTTCATCTGCCAAAGATATGCCTGTTCAGCCCAATCATATCAAAAAACCGAAGAGGTCCATAACATCCTAAGTTAGATTTATATTGTCTGTAATCAACCTGCCAGGTAAACAGTGTGTCTGGTCCACCTGAATGACCTGCTCCATCACCTTTCTCAACCTGTTGGCTAAGACCTTGGAGAGGAGTTTGTAATCAGTACAGACAAGGGCGACCAACTGGTAGGTCCTTATATTCTGCAGGTCCCCTTTTTTAGGCAGGATTGTGAGGACTGCGCTACTGCAACACAGTTCCAAGCAGCCTGTCACGAGACTGTCCCTGAGAATGCTCAGCAGATCTCCACCAATCACTGAGTAAGAAGCTTAGTAGAAGTCTGACGGCAGATCATCTAGGCCAGGAGCTCTCCCAGTTTCTAGGTTTCGCAGTGCTTCAAACAGTTCTGCCAGGGAATGACAGTCTCCAGCTACTTGTTAGCATTTACTGACACCTTTGGCGACCAGTAAGGAAAGAAAGCAACATGTCTGGTTTCTCAGTGTATTCAGTTTGAAAAAATTCCTTATATACCCCTTTTCCACCAAGGTAGTTTGAAAGCCAGTTTGGAGCCAGTGCCTAATCTTGAAACGATTCTATGCATTTTTGATAATCAAAGACCCGGCTTTTGGCCAGGAAAACTGGTTGGAGAGTGACACCAGCACTTTGCTGGTCTAGAACCGAGAACCACTCACACCCCTACCATTGCCTTGGAGGGTGGCTGCCCCCTCAACGGGACCCCCGGCCGTCCCATAAGATATCTTTTGAGGATACTGCTTATCTTTTGAGGGTTTCAGGGGGGCTGGAGCCAATCCCAGCTTGACATTGGGTGAGAGGCAGGGTACACCCTGGACAGGTCGCCAGTCTATCACAGGGCTGACATACATATACAAACAACCAATCACACTCACATTCACACCTATGGGCAATTTAGAGTCACCAGTTAACTTAACCTGTATGTCTTTGGACTGTAGGAGGAAACCAGAGTACCTGGAGGTAACTGTCTAGCATTGCTGTGAAAGTGGAGAGGTATACAGATATATACCATGAAGTAATGACTTGGCTCTGTGGCGGCTTTCAAGCCCGTGGAAAAGCAAACTGGTTCTTAGAATGTTTGCAAGTTGACCCAACTCCAAACCGGCACTAGCACCAGCCCAGAACTAGCACAAGGTTTGCGTTGCTGGAAAGGGGGTAATAGACCTGCAATAAACCTGCTGCATATCTGCGAATCTCTGCAGACTCCTGGAGCAGCTGTCCATCGCTGGAACGCAGAGAATGCATCAACCTCCTCTGTCCATTTTTTTTTCTCTCCAACTTAAAGAAAAATTGAAGAGGGAGCATCCATTAGAGCAACGTTCTGAAACCTACTATGTACCGTAGTGCCTCTGCTGAATATGTCTGGCAAGTCAGCTAAAGTCAGGATGATAGCCTATATTTATTAACAGGCGGATAAGTTATTTATGCACCGCTGCTGCTATGATAACGTATAGTTGCACCATGTGCCATCTAACATTGTTAATCAGGCGTGTACATTTTTTGAGAAAATGGCTTAAACTAATGTTAAATCGTTTCAAGTATTTTCCTTACTGATGCAAAATTACATTTGCCTGTGAGTTTCTTAACAGCTTATTACTCCAGCGATGAAATAAATCCATGTGATACCCCTTTTAAGTTTTAGGTCAAGTTAGGTCAACTTTAGGTTTTAAGTCAAGTTTTTCAGTAAAATTAGTGATTCTCCAGGTCAGGGAAAGCGTTAATATGACACAGTGATTAAATAAATGTAATAATAAATAAAGTGTAATTAAATAAAAAGAGGATATTGAATTATATTTTTATTAAGTTTAAAAAAAATAAGCAGAAAATGTAATGATTGATTCTGCATGTTTCATGATAATAGAACTAAATAACCAACCAATGGGTTTCAGTGGGGCATGACAAACTACAGGCCCAAGTTTTGTGTTCATCAGACTGACTGACCATTGCCAAGGAATAACATCACTTCTTATTACCCAGAGGAAGATAATCTTTTACAACTTTTGCATTTTGTGGACTCTAAAACTTTTAATAACTTTTAATCATAAAGACCATTAGATGCTACATGAAACAATTTATGCAGATTGGACTTCAACCTAAGATGAGTTTGACAAAGTAGGTCTCACATATTTTGCAGTTTTGTAAAAAAAAATAAATGTGAAAATGGGCATGGGCTATATCATGTAATTTCAGCTGAATTCAGGGAATGCGTGCATGTAAAGTTTTTGAATGTGCAATGTCATATTTGGTGTCTGACGTGTGCACCATTATGTACCTTTCCTGAAAATTTCACTTACATGACTTTTACTGCTGCAGTACCACTTTTACTAACAGAAGAATTAAAAAAACAAAAAAAACAAAAAAAAACAAACTAGACCTGCAGGCAGGTATTAACAGGGTCCAAGGTGCTATTTGCACCTGGCGGACCATTGAGGCGATGCAATTCGGACCTGCAGGCCCTTAGTTGCAACGAAAGTCTAAGGTTGAGAGCAGAGCAGACATTGTAAAACATTCCATTAAGGTTGGAATGTTTCTGGCAGGGAAAGCATGGTTAAACTAGCATCTTTCTGAGGGGTATTTCAGTGGGGTATTCCAGAAAGGGTGATTAACCTAGCTTGGCATAAACCCTGGACTCGGGGGTCGAGTGAACCTAATGCAACTTACCCCAAGTTTTAGGGTACATTATCCGACAATCATTAGTGCCTTTAGATGTTACGTGCAACAATTTATGCAGATTGGTCTTCAACCTGAGATGAGTTTGAAAAAATTGGGTTTGCATATTTTTCAACATTTTTTTTAAAATTGCACCCAGTGGCCAATATACACCATATTTTGCAGAGAACCGCAATGTTTTTCCTTTACAAGTTTGGCTTTTTTTTTGGAGTATAAAAAACTCTCTTAATATCTTGAGATCATGAAAGTACATAGAAGTTACGTGCAAATTTTCATGCAGCCTAAGAGTAGTCTGAAATACCAATTTTAGCATATTTCATGATTTTATAACAAAAGCACCACCTAGTGGTCGATTGGCACCAAATTGTGCACAGAGCCTCAGTGGACCATAGGAAACTACTGAGACATGTTTTGTGCTTATAGAAGTAACTGTTGATATATGCAACACTTCCCATTTTGATGTGTACTCCATTCATAATGGGATATGATTGTTTATAGATGAAGAGGAGGAGAGAGGGGCTGGGTGACTCATCGGAAGTCCAATGAGCAGTCTGCTCCCTCCTTAGCAGCATAACTAGGGGATGGTTCAAGGCAAGCCTGAGCCAGCCCTAACTATAAGCATTATTAAAAAGGAAAGTTTTAAACCTACTCTTAAATGTAGAGAGAGAGTGCCTGCCTCCCAGACCCAAACTGGAAGCTGGGTCAACAGTAGAGGGGCCTGATAGCTCAAGGCTCTGCCTCCCATTCTACTTTTGGAAATTTTAGGATCCACAATTAAGATTGCATTCTGGAAGCTTAGTGTTCTATTGGGGTAATAGGGTACCATGAGGTCTTTAAGATAAGATGGTGCCTCACCATTAAAAGCTTTGTAGATGAGGAGAATGATTTTAAATTCTATTCTGGATTTTACAGGGGGGCCACTGCAGACAAGCTAAAACAGAAGAAATATGATCTCTTTTCCTAGTTCCCGTCAGTACTTGCGTAGCAGCATTCTGGATCAGCTGCATAATTTTTAGAGACTGTATGGGCACCCTGCTAATGAGAAATTACAACAATCCAGCATAGAAGTAACATGTGAATGGACTAGTTTCTTTGCAACTTTTTGAGACAGGATGTGCCTGATTATTGCAGTGAAGTATGCAGTATTGCTTGAAGTTTAGCTAAGTGATTGATTTCCTCTGGCTTCATTGATAAATATAATTGGGTATCATCCGCATAACATTACAGGGTGATGGAGTGTTTCCTAATAATATTGCCTAATGCAAGCATATAGAAGGACAATAAAATTGGCCCATATACAGAACCTTGTGGAACTGCACCCCCCCGGAACCTTGTGACTTGCATACATGGAGGATTCATTGTTAACCAGTACAAACTGAAATTGATTTGATAAATAGGACTTAAACCAGTTTTGTGCAGAATCTTTACTCCCAATTAAATATTCCAGTCTCTCTAATAGGATATAATGGTCAATGGTGTCAAATGCAGCATAATTTGATGTCCAATTGCAAATTTTATTTAGATGCGCACTAAGTTGATGGTTAGTTATAATGTAGACGATGTTATTGATGGTTCACTTTCATGGAGATAACTCTCTGTAATTCTATTCAAATCTTTCCACTTCATCATGTTGCTGCACTGATGTTTGAAAAAAGATGTATCCAGACCATTACAACCATATCTAAATATGAATACTAGTGAGAGCACATTCAAGATGATACTACGCCATATGATTTGAACTCCAGAAGCATTCATGAATATAATAATACAACATGACCATATTAATATATTGTGTCACGTCACATTTTAGTGTGGTTATAACTCTTCCCTTTACTAACACTAAAAGCAGTGTCCCTGACAGAAAACGTATAGATCGAAATGTATTGCTTTATCTGTCAAGATCCTTTGTCCCTTATATATATTAATAATATATGTAGTGAAATATGTACATACAGAATAAAACTATTGAACTATTTCTCAGTGTACAAAAATTTGATTACTATTGACCACATAGACTCAACCAATATATATAAGATAGGTAGAATCCCAGAAGAACGGACAACAGAAACAAGGCAAAGGAGGCATTCTTTTAGTATCGGATATAGCTTCAGATCCCACACAGTGACAGCTATGTAACGTTACCAGGATCTTTTTTCCGGAGGTCAGTAAAGTCCAGAAACATACAAAGCAAGAATACTAGAAAGTAAATCCTGAGTATGAAGTGGATTTCCCGTAAGGTCATGAAGTTCACACAAATTGGTCATGTGACATGATGTACCAACTCCTTAGCCTTGGAGTCTAACATCTACCTGGCAAAATAAAACTTCAAATATATGTGGAGCGATAAGTAGAATCTTACGTTTCTTGAACTAATACATAAACCAAACATAAATGCCATATTTTCATCATGTTTCTATATTGTTCTTACTTAATTGGCGCTATTTTAATTATGTCATCTTATTGCACCCCTTTTTTCCTGAAATGGATTAATGGCACATGCCTGGAGAATTAGCGCCACCAACGGTTCATCTTGATGAACCAGTTCCTAGTATACTCATAAGAGTAGTGGGTAGAAACAAGCATTAATTTATATTTTCTCTTGCAAAACTTCTCAAAATTTGGTTAAAGTTTGCACTACATTCGGATGGAAGCCCAGTTACGGACATCTGTGGTAAAATTTGACTGAATATATATCATTCATCCAGACACACATACACTGAGCTGTTTACTGTCCATGTGTGTGTGCAGAGGGTCTGAAGCCTTTGCTGCCCAGCCCAGTCAGAGAGCAAGTAGATAAGCTGGTTCCTCGTCAGTGCTTCAGCCTCAGTTATGACCTGGCCTGTGACAAGCTTTGCAGTGACTTTCAGGAGGACATCAGCTTCCACTTCTCTCTGGGCTGGACCATGCTGGTCAACCGCTTCCTGGGGCCCAAGAATACCCGAAGGGCCCTCATGGGCTACAACGACCAGGTAAAAACCTCAAGGACCCTCTCCCTGACCAGTGTCTAAGCACCTGAATTTTTCTTCTGAGACTGAGTCAGTGAAGCCTCTAGAGAGTAGAGAACATTTGTCCCTCAAGAGCTTATTTGGCAGATGGCACCCCTAATGGACTGAAATCACAGTGGACCTTATGCAACAACATTTTTGTAATCTTCTCCTAAACCTATTATTTTCCATAAGGTTTGATCGTAACAGTTTCAAGTTAGATTAATCAAATTGAATTAAAAAAAATAAATTTAATTACACAAACTTATTGTAAATCACATTTAAATTTCATGCCGCTTGTTCATTCATAGGTGCGCAATTGTGTGATTTGACCATTTGCACAGTAACTCTAAAGGAGCTTCAAGTCAGATACAGTACAAATTTGCAGTGTGAATAGTCATATTAGGAGAATCGAAAACCTGTCAAGTTCTGTGTTACGGAATCATACTGGGACATAAATAAAGTGAGCTCTCATTACATTACAGAAAATGTCCTGCTTAAGCAAAGTGGTCAATGACTAAAATGGGAGGTAGTCAAGAGTTAATAATAGACAGTGTTCACCTGGACAAAGACCTGCCTAGAGATCCTGAGGCAGCTGCTGGACTGTGAGAATTTTCCATTGAACAGTACAAGATGTAAATGACAAAATACTGCAAAAAAATAAACAAAATTAAAAAAAAAAAAAAAACTCTCACAAACATCTTAGTAAATTGGCCGGTCTGAAATATGTAAGTATTTGTTACATTTATTTAATTGTGCGTTAAATGTATTTAGTTATTTGTTTGATGCTATTTCAAATTTAGTATTTGAAGCTTTGTTTATTCCTCTAATCTATGTACATTTAGTATGTGATGCTAGCAGTCTTGCTAGCATCACGCTTTAGCATCATGCTTTAGTCAACCCTTGTTACCAGTCATGACAGCAGAGCTGGTATTGTTTTCACCTTGAGTCTGTGTGTGTCTGTGTGTCGTCATGGCAAAATGTCCTGTAGACACCTACTGTAGCGGATTGCTACTAACCCTAAACCTAACTACCACAGAGGTGCTGTATCAGCTGTGTTCTCCCTATAGGTCCCTCGCCCCATGGCCCTGACTCCAGTCAGCACCAGCATGCCTCCATTCCCACAAAACTCTATGACCCAGGAGGAGCTGATGGTCTCTATGGTGACAGGTCTTGCCTCCCTTACCTCACGTACTTCAATGGGCATCCTTGTGGTTGGCGGCGTGGTGAGGAGACACACACACACACACACACACACACACACACACAGACACACACATTAGATCCGATACGGAAGAAATGTGAATCATGAATAATAAAAGCCTTTGGCTAAAGGGAATGGGTGAAAGAGGAAAAAGGGAGATTTGGTTCAGTGCTCTGGCGAAAGCTTGTAGTGGACTTTGAGTTAAGTTCTTTTGTTTGTTTGTTTGTTTAGGTGTTCCCTGCTTAAAAAAACAGTCACTGGATTCAGCAAAGAAAACAGTATATAAATTAGAACTCTATATGTGATCCGATTACTATTGTCACCATACTAACTATTGTAAGTATGGTTACTGTGTCATGTGATCTGGTTACTGTTTCATGTGCTGTGATTACTGTCATGTAACTGTGACTGAATCCAAATGTCCAGACTTCATACTTGTGGACTTCATGGACACGTTCCCTGGAAGTCCCTGAGTGCTGTCCAAATCCACAATTCATCAAATCCACAAAGGGTCTCAAGCACACTTACTGTGGACCTCCAGAGAGTCTGCCTAGGGTGCAGACTTCAGCCGACTGTCCATAGTGATATGGTTACGGATGTAGAAAAATCAGAGTAAAATTTTAAATTACAATATTAGTAATATGATGTACCAAAAATAAATTTTGAAGACATTACCTTTTTTCATTTTTTTTATTTATTTATGTAGTAAGGATTCATATTGCACATACAGAATATGAATAGGCTGATCTGCAAATTACATGCAAAGGTTTTTTTTTGTCCATCTCTGGTGTGAGGAACCTCCGTTAAAGGTTTAATGTTCATTTAATATTGTGTTTTGCAGCCCATGTAAAGGGAATATTTTACTGCTCATTGTGACCATATGTGTTATGGACTAATGTAGCAGACCTGCGCATATCAAACACATTTGTCAATATCATAGCATTAAGAACCATAGAGAAAAATACTTTGAAATGAGTTACAGGGTCAGAAATTTCAGTTAATCTCCATGGAAACACACTGTGTTTGCGGGGGCTTGGTCTGCAAATCCAGAGGCTGGACCTTTGGATTCAGCCTGTGTCATGTGAACCATATGACTGTCGTGATCTGATTTCTGTCATGTGTTCTTACATGTGTGTCATTTTATCTGATTGCTCTTTCATGTGATCTCATTAGTGACATGCAATCTGATTGCTGCCATGTGATCTGATTACATGAAGAAAAGTTAGTTCAGCGAACACAACTGGTCAGATAGACCAGGGATCTTTTCCAACACTTACGGTCTTGAGCATTAAAGTGTGTGTTCAAGTGCCACCAGGTAGTAGACGGGTGTGTCCCATTTAAGAAAAATGCCAATACACAGTATACTTATGGCTGTGCCCCAAGTGGTAGAGCGGGTCGTCCACTGGTTTTGATACCCGGCTCTTCCAGTCCGTATGTCGAGGTGTTCTTGGGCAAGATACTGAACCCTAAATTGCCACCAATGTATCGTTGGCGTGTGTGTGTAGAAAGCACCGTATGTATAGAAAAGCGCTGTATGAATTTGTGTGCGAATGGGTGAATGTGGCAGTAGTGTAAAGCGCTTTGGGTGGTCAATAGTGGTCGACAATAATCAACAGACATGAAAAATATTACTATTATCTAAACATTACTCAACCATGGTAGAACCTCCATCGGTGGTTATTACTCTGTGTCAGATATATATTCTTAATGACACTGATCACATTGATATTTTTACGTATTTGACACTGTCAACATAAATATAAATAACAGTATCATATAGTTGTAATATTTATAAAAAATTAAATCATATAATTTATAAAGTACAAATATCCATCATTATACTACACACTGTATGTTATACAAGAGTCCTGACTGTAGATTTGATATGAATATTATGCACGTATGGACATTCAGTTACTATTTTTATTATATAATACGCATCTTATTATGAAGACTCCAGACTCAGTACATTAATATTGACTTTATTTCTACATGCTTGGTTGAGTTCAAGCCATTACCCACCAACAGTCTTTGGACACCAGGACAAATCGCCATCCAACCGTAAACTTGATGGAGCTGAATCCATCCTATGGTATCTTGTGTTTCTGCATTCAGATGGGGGAGGGTTTAGCCAGACCTAAAGCTGTTTTCTGTGTGCAGATCTGGAAGGCAGTGGGCTGGCGTCTGATCGCCCTTTCAGTGGGCCTCTACGGGCTTCTCTACATCTACGAGCGGCTCACCTGGACCACCAAAGCCAAGGAGAGAGCCTTTAAGAGACAGTTTGTGGACTATGCCAGTGAGAAGCTGCAGCTCATCGTCAGCTACACAGGATCCAACTGCAGCCACCAAGTCCAGCAGTGAGCATGTTAACTGACCACACACACTATAACTGTGCACCCCAGAGCAGTATGATGTTTGGTTTAATTAGTGATTTGAAAGAAAGATTTTGTGATTTCAATCTCATAAAACGTTAAACCGTCAACCCTTTTTTTTTTCCAGACTCTTTGTTATTATGTTTCTAACCCTGTTTGTGCTGCTGCTGTGGTTATCAGGGAGTTGGCGGGTGTGTTTGCTCAGCTGTGCCAGCAGGTAGATGTCACCCGTCAGAACCTCGAGGATGAGATCACTGACATGAACAGGAAGATCGAGCTGCTGGACAGCCTGCAGAGCAAGGCTAAGCTTCTGCGGTAAGAACATCACCACACCCAGCGTGTAGGAGCCTTAAACCAGCTAAATTTGAAAGCACATATTTTCTCTCTGTTTTGGACCACCATCCACACCAAGACAAAACAACATCTCCCAAAAAAGAACTCTGTAAAAACAGTCGCAAGAGTGGATTAATCTGAAAATGCTGGCTTCATGTTGTAGTGTGGACAAAGAACAACAAAATAGTGTGTGTCTGCTAAGAATAGGTTGGCAGCTGTGTGCTGGTAAAGTTAAGAAGACAACTTTCTGTTGCCTCTTACTCTCACAGTGATCACTCATTTAAATTAGTAGAGTTACACAACACAGCTCTTTTCATTAACCTATATTTACTTTCAGACATACACTTTATTACATGAATGTGGATATTATTAATGTTTGTGTTTGTTTTGCTGTGTTAGGAACAAGGCAGGCTGGCTGGACAGCGAGCTTAACATGTTCACCCAGCAGTACCTCCACCACAGCAAGTAAACCAGACAGAGCATCCACCTGACGATTAAACAACATCAGAGGAACATTTGGTACACCTCCTGAAGTTTCCCCTCTAGTAGACACACTTCTGTATTTTGAAGATAATGGGAGGAAATAGTTAACAGTATTCTCAATAGAAGAGTAGAAATAAAATGGATAGTTTGAATGTCTGACGTGAGTGGAAGGAGTTACTGGGTGGTGTTGATATGGATGTGTGGACATGTGTTCAGGATGGGATTACTGTGATCAGCTGGTGACTCATCACACAAATGAAAAAAGATAAAGCCAGACTCGGGAAGTAAACATTGCCTCAGTGTATTTCCTGATGTAATCATTTATGGTGATATGCAAATGAACAATAAACCTGAGGTCTCCATATGGCTGATAGATGTGACTCCAGGACAGAAGTACAGTCTGAGCTCTCCTTGCATCTTTATTGACATTGTTAAGTGACTCATACGGCTTCTGTCAGAAACTCTACTCTGTCCTTTTTTTTTAATTCCACATAACTCTGCCATATAGAACTTGTGTAGTTTTGGTTTTGTATATACTGTACATTGGGAACTAGAAGAGTGCCATGCTGAAGTAACAGGCAGACCATATGAGCGAGTGGAAGAAACTTTTTCTTATTTTAGTAGGATAATTCAGTGAACTGATGCAAAATAATTTATTCCTCCAGCTGTTGAAGTATATTGGGAAATTGTAACCTTTTTTCAGAGAATGATGCAGAGAATGAAGCAATCAGAACTGATCTTAGTTCAGTTGGAGGTTATTTGAAATGGCAATGGGAAAGAAACTTGTATTGACATGTTCACACTTTCTCTTATGGTTACAGTTGAAATGACAAGAAAGAAAACTACTATTCAATCTTAACGCTTAGTTCCATGAGCACTAAGTAGAGCTTATTTTATCTGTGCACAAGTCAGAAGGTTTTTTTTTTCTTGTTACAGTTCAGTGTCAGAGTGGACACCTGACATACTGATTGGTAGTTATTCAAGCAGTTCGGTTTGATAGCAACTGAACTAGATACTACCTGTTTACCCATTTAATATTCCTTCTGAGAATGACCATACATTTAATTTTTTTTGAGGATAGATTATTTAGACTGTGGATTAAGTGAATAGATTTTAGCAAGTTTCACAGCGAAGCAGAAAATATAAGATACCTGTATGTTGCAACTTTAAGGCTGGTGTTATTCTACATTTTTCTTTTGTCAACAAATTCCATGTGCAAAGCCAAACCATCAATGTGTTTATCCATCCCCCACCACTTTCTGACTTCCTTACTTTCTCTGTGGCTTCCAGCTCCAAGCCCATTGGTCCTACTAAAGACATAAATCTTTAAAAACACCTCACAAATACATAGTTTTATTTCCTTTTAAAAGTCTGAGTAGTTTCCTTTCAACTGCTGGGCACTGTAGTCTTTATTAAACATTAATCAAACAGGAGAATGAAGTGCATTTGTTGGGGACTATATTCAATTGCAATAATGGAGCTCTATGGCACAGAAAAATAAGATATATCAGGCTTTGGATACACACACAATACTTGTTAGTAGGAGATATTCATTGTTGGTTTGGGTCTTTTCACATAAGTTGTTAACAAGAAGTATATATAGATTATCACAAGACTGATTTTTTAACTGGAACCCATTATAAATTATATTAGTCAGTCACAATATTTAGCATGGCTACAAAAAAACAATAGGACCATATGCAAATTGTTAAACAATTGAGGCCAGACTGCCAAGTTAAATCTCAGAATCTGACTTTATTTCCAGTCAAAATTCAGAATTTTGACCTTTTCTTGGGATTCCCACTTTAAAGACACCCTCCAAATATGTGTACCAGCATATATGCCATCTATTAATTAACAAATGTCAGTACAGAAATGCCAAATATATGTTTGAGGTCTTGTAGAAACAGTCTCCATTACAGTGAAGTTTATTTTTACACTATAAAATGTCCCACTGAGCACATATCCTGGTCACTATTCTTTAATAACCAAATTTAAGGGCTTCTTATGAGAAATGTCAATGCTATGTGTTTATGTAAAACAATGGCTCTGATTCAGCTGATATATCATTAGATTTTTTTTCATGGATTTTTTTTTTTATTTTTTTATTTTTTATTTCCCCAACTACGAAGTGTTTTGATTTTTAAAACATCAAAGTGGAGCTTAGAGGGAATTTGTTATGTCAGGTACACTAAAAACAAAATCAGGATGTGCAGCTTTATTTCTGCTTTTTCTAATTAAACTCAGAATCCTGACTTTGTTGACTATTCACAAATTATCTGAGACCTCATAATAACATTTCTGTCTTGCACTGAATGCATATGTGGGTTGGGGTCTGTTCTCTGCTTCTTTCAATGTCACACATGGTTGTAGTTCAAAAGAGAGGTAGAAATCTCAACTACATCCAATGGGTATGTACGAGTGGCTTATTCCAGAAACATCCCCCTTTATGAAATGAAATTTTACTTTTGGTTTCTAAAATGTGTATATAATGTAATTTAATAATTTGCCTTTGAATGGGAAAAAACAGGGATATGTTGAAAGAGAAGAAACCACATCAGAGTGGAAGTGCCTGGATTTGTCCAGTATGTAAGTCTTGGTTGATTGGGTCATGCTATAAAAATAAAGCCATAGACTGTGTGTTGCCAAGTGAGCAGGAGGGCTGCTGTACAACACTTCCTTCAGAGTGAAAACATGCACTTTACCAAGTTGCTTTTTTTAAATTGTTTTTTCTTCTCAATAATGGTTGTCTTTCCGCAATATGTAAAACCACAATGTAGTTGTTTTTGACTTCAGGAAGGTGAAAGTAACTGCATGTAGTGACTGTTGTAGTTTGTTGACCTGTTAAAAAGTTAAAACATGTGTGTATGTAAAAAATAAAGGTGCCGCAATGAGAAAAACTTTATTTACAGTTTATTGAATATTTGCAGCAGTTATGTAAACTGAATTAGGTTTGCTCAGTTGTCATCAAGTGATAAGTGGTTGTACTGCATATACTACTTTCCTGAACATCCTCTTATATGTCTTTGTTAAAAATAAAACTATTAGCTGATGTATGATCATCTTAGCTGAAAAATATTTAAACCACCCCACCACTACCAATGTCAAGGCCCTATCTTCACCTCCCTACGGGAATCTACAGTAGACTGCTATTTATACAAATAAAGCCTCTGCATTCATGTTAACTAGTCTTCCCTGATTAAACTATAAGGAGAGATGCCCCACTAGGCCTGATGCACTGTATAAAAAAAAGCCTGACCCTCTGTTCTCTGATGTCAGTTTTTTTTAATTATTTTTTTTTGCTCCTGGAAGGGAGCAGGTCTTGCGAGTAATACAACAATCTTTTTTAAATTTCTTTAAAAAAAAGAATTTTTTAATGTTCCATGCACACTACTTAAGCAACCTCAAATAGACCCACAGATGTGGTAATCAAAATTTTGAGGCAGATAAAGCTAGAGGTGTGTTCAGAGGAGTGCGTGCTCACATGGATTCTGCTCTGCAAAGCTGTTTGCACTGTCTGCAACCAGTAATGTGTTCATACAGTAGCACTTCTGGTCGTAATGTACCACAATACTGTAGTTTAAAGTGTGGGCCGATCTACAGCAAGCACACTGTAAATTTAACATCAACTAGAACTTATGTGTTCCTTTTTTACACATCTCCAAGCACATCATCCACAGACCTCACTGTTAACAGTTTCTATTTCAATCACGAAAACAGTGAGTTTTGTGTTACTGTTGTAGCTGTAACTGAGCAGTCAGTACTCTGTCACGAGGTGAACATAGACAGTTCCAGGTAAAAATGGCTGAATGGAGGGAAGAATCCAGGGTAGAGATGGTAGAATTCCACCACCTCCACCCCTCAGGGAGCAGGAGGTTTTTCTTCCTGTACTCCACTGTACACAGTTCAGTTCTCATATGACAGCTTTCTGAAAAGGAGAAGAGCTTCTCATTTAGGTCCCTGATATTAATATATTGGAAGGTATCTCCCTTATTTTGATCACTTGTGTCCACCTATGCTGCTGACTGGTTAACCTTTGGTAAATATATGTTCACTGTTCACCTTCTAAACCTGTACACTCTACCCTGATATGAGTACAATATTTGCCTCTAAAATGTAGTGGAGTAGAATGGAAAAATTCAAATAAAGTACTTCAAGATTGTACTTAATTACAGCAGTTGAAGAAATGTAGTTAAATGTACTTAAACATATATTAAATCCCACCAATGCCTGTGACCTTCCAAGTACATTGTATTACCATACAATGAAGTGTTTCCAAAAGGGTTGCCTTATTTGATCATTTGGCCAGCAGATGGCAGAATTATATCACTAACTACTGAATACAATAACCTTTGTTCAAATCCAGGTAGCCAGTTTGTAGCATTCTAAAACTGACAAAAGCCGACAACATTTCAGAATCCCTGAAAACATGAATTTTGACCTAGAATTGGAAGTGACATGTTAAATTCTAGCTGTTTATTTCTAAAAGTATTCACTGGGAATAGGCACATGACCATTTAATATCCCACGTTTTTCAATTTTTATTTACAATGGAACTGGGAAACATAATGTGTATTTATTTCCTCATTAACCTTTAGTTTATAACCACACAGGAGGACAAACTGCGTTATGGGCTGTTGACAGAGATGATGTGTCAGCAAGGGAGCAGAGTGAGCTGCAGGCCTCACACCAACACTCACATAACAGAAAATCAGCTACCAGCATCTGAGCATTTGAGAAAATTCATTCTAAACAGTTCAGATAGTACATGAAAAACCTTGGATGAAGTTACCTTGAATAATAGTGGGCTTTTATTTTGAAATAAAGATAACATAAGCAGAGAGGGCGCTCATGCCATTGGCTGAGTGCTTACCATATGATTGTGCCCATGTTTGGATGGCACGGCCTGTGGTTACAGACAACAACTTTTTGTTGTTGTGTTGGAGTTAATTTAATGATCAGGAACAACCTTAAAAATATCACAACTATTACATTAGCAGGTTCAACTTTCTTCAATTTAGGTTCAAACCCAGCAAACTGAGTTGAGTAGCTAATCCAACTGTATATAATGTATGCTGATGAAGAAAAAATGTGTACATTTTAGTGTTAAAATGACAAATCCCCAAATGTTGTAATTACCTCCCTTTAAATTTACTGATCTCATTTTCTTATATAGCCTTTATAAAATTCTGAACAGATATTATTCTTCATTGTGTGAATTAAATAAAGGACATTTCTCTATTATTTCAGTGTTCTGGTGAAAAAGGGTTCATGTTTGGGTTTCATCTTGAAAAGTTGTGGTCAAGATTCACTTAAGTGTGGATAGACATGGCTTGTTTCCCTGACGACATTTTAAGATGTATCCCAAGCTTTTTTCAAATCAGCATTCAAACCAAACTCAGTAACTCAGTTAGCTACATATAAAGAACAGGGCCCAAGGCCTACAGTATTAGCTGGCTCCAAACTAAGCTACATTCAAAAACTCAAGAAACACAAAGAAACTCTGTAGTTTGTCTTTAAATATTATTAACCTGCCTCAATACCCTACTCATTTTATTGTGTTGTGTTGTGTTTATTGTTTGCTCCTTACCTTTCTGGGTTAGTTATTAGCCTTGTTTCTACTTTAAGTACAGCACTTTGTAACCCTATGAAAAGTGATTCATTATTATTATTATTATTATTATTATTAATAATATTGGAGAGAGTGAAAACCATGTTCAGCGATTAATTAACATATTAAAAACATTGTACAAAATGTACTAAACGGATCTCATGCAGACTGGAGATATTCAACCGCTCAGCATCATCATCATCATACTATCCACTTTTACTCCTGTGAAAAATTGCTCAATGAATAGGCACTTCAGACAGCTATTTAGCAAATGAAATGCATCTTGCATGGTGGATCTGTATTGCTTGATCTACAAAATGGCAACATTGATCCTGGAGGTGGCTCTCAGCCTCATGAAGGTCCCATGCTCTGCTGGCCTGAGAGCCCGTCTTGTTCTTGCTGTAATCGCCTGTGAAAAAACAAGTTAGCGATGCTTTCGACAGAGCCATAACACACCAGCAAACAGTAGAAAATACCCAACCATAAGAAATTGGCTATGTTTCCAGTACTGGCTTTAACTTTTTGAAATCTTTTTACTCAAATTTTGTATTTCTCACTGGGCTCAGTATGACTGATTTGTATCTTTTCTCGTCAGTAATGCTAAATATGGTTACTTCACAAAAGGGAAAATGAAATGAGGCGTGTCCACTTTAATTGCTGATTTGAGCGTAGACAGCTTGGAACATATTCACTGTTCACTTCCAGTCTCCTTCAGTACTCATAATCGCAGTGTTATGAGTACTTAAGTGTAATAATCAGGTGATGTTGTCTGTGTATATACATGTTGCTGGGGCCTTCATGGCCTGGTGATATGTTACCTGTGGGGCTGAATTATGATTCCTAACTCATATGGACACAAACCATGTGAACTCCAATGTATTGGATCAGTTGAATTTTGAACTGAGATGTTGCCACACATCAGGTTTTGTTTGGCTCACTGCGGAAATTTAAAGTGCCTGCAAACTGGCAGTTTATACACCATGTCTCTGTATCAAATGTCTACTCATAATCTTGATTACTGAGGTTTGGCTATGGTGGCCAAAACAGTCAGTGCCCCCCCTCCACACACAACTCAAAAATGGATGTTGAAATTGTATGCAAATAATTCCATCCATTTGAAATTGGATTAGTATTTGAGCTAACGTTTGTGTTTCACTTGTTTAGTGAGACCTCCATGCTTTCTGATACAGAAGCAAAATAGCAGCCAATTTAGCAGCATCATTCTGTCTGAGCTAGGCACACCCTGTCACATACATCGGGGTGAATGAATACAAGGAAGAGAAGAGAATAGAAGAAAAAAAGAAAAGAAAATAAGAGGTTGAGGCACCAGTTTTATAGATCTGGGCCATGTGTAAAAGAATACCATACACACAGCACAGAGAGGGGAGGAATGCAGAGTTAACAGGGGCCCAGCAGCTCATTGCCCTGATGGTAACCATTGTTGGGCTTTCCCAATCATTCAAATGCTGCTACATTTGGAAAAGTAAATATGTCTTAGGAGTGTAAACCAGTACTTTTAGGTCCCAAATTTCTCCTGATTATGTGTGATATTGTGTAAATATAAATATACAAAAGCATACATGGATTTTCTGTGCTAAAGAACATACTTGTTATTTACTTTGAAATGTTTTCAAAAGAGGTGAAAGTCATGTTGTTTGGAGCAGACAGGCCAGGGACTTTTGCTGTTTGGTGAACTGGGGCATTGTAGGGGTATCAGACACATCACTTTTCATGGCTCAGTCCCCAAGATCGATTAAGTGAAACCAATCGACACGCTGCATGGTAAATGGGGGCTGCTACTTTCAAGTGCCTCACACAGACTCTTTTCTTTTTGGCATTTGCGAAAGCAAGCCTGATCTAACTGATTAATACGAAAACAAGTAACCAGCCTATCACATGATACAGAGGCTGCAGGACAATGCATGTCAGTGAGGACATGTTGGATGGATGGAACTCTGCTGTCAGCACAATATCATCAGTGGTAAATGTTTCATCTCAATAACCTTTGAGTTGGAGAGTGAAAGATTTTCATGATATTGTACTGTCTGAAAACTCCATCTTAGTACATTGTAACCAACAAAATTCTACAACACTTGATGTCGTGCTGTAGTAGTGGTAGTGCTACAACTCTCATTTGTCTTTAGTACATACTTTTGGACTGAATGTTGCCACTGCAGAGATTAAAGTTATTTGATCAGTAACATGGTCTGCTTGAACTCTGTCAGGAAATATCTGTGTCAGTGTTTCTAAGCCTTTCTGGCTTGTGACCCCTTAAACTGAAACATAGTCTACTTGTGACCCATTGTCAACAGTTACATATACCTATGACTATTTAGTTAGCTAGTTAGTCAATCGAGAAGCGATTATAGGCAATTTTTAGCGGCATGAAGAGGTAAAATGATCCAGTAATTCAAAAAAATAAAGCAAAGATTAGAGGAACACCAGAAAACATTAAATATAATTCTTTGCAGTAAATGTTAATTTATTTCTTTATTTCTTAATGCCATCCCACAGTTCCTTGGGGCAGCAACATCTAAAGCGCCTCACAATTATAGTTTCACTATGGCACACCCAGGTAAATGTAGAAACAACATAGCACCTATCTTATGATCAAAAATTTATGGAAATCCTTGCATGATTGGCTGAGCTCCAAATCCATAAAGTCAAATTTCTTCTCTTTCAAATCTTCTCAATTAGGAGTAATCTAAAAGAACAAGCATGCTGAATGATGATGATATATTGTTTCCATGCCAGGAAACTGTATACACTTATGTCTGAATATAATTGACTCTGGTGCCTTGGTTAATTCTATATTTTTTATTGAATTATTTTAATGGCTCAACTTCCTCTACTTGTATACTCATTTCATGCATTCACTATACAACATGTCAATCCTGTTTGTTTTGTTTTTGTTTTTAATTTGTATTTTGTTGTTACTCCCTATGAGTAATTGATGGTTAAATGTGCCCTATGTATCAACTGAAAACATCCTTTCCTAAGATGTGATCCTTACCTTGAACTGTAGGCTTACAGCATTGAGTTTGTCACTGTATTTTTCTTCCATTTGTTATACACAAAGTTGGTTTAAAAAAAACCCAGTGTAAGTGTATTCTCTCAGCACTGTGGTTGTCTTTATGAATTCTCCTTCACATCTTTCCTTGACCTGATGATGTTTTCCAAGGTCAAGGAGAAGTAGTATGAAAGGAGATTTTTTTTTACTTTTCGACCGCAGCCCTGGAAGCACCTGAAAGCAACCTGAGCTGATCCGACTGCAGCTTGTTTGCAGCTTATTTGCAGCTTCCATGGGCAGTAGGAGACCTAAAATGTGTAATTAGCTTGGTTTGCTCAGAAACTGTATAAGAAAAAAAAAGTGCAAAACGGAGAACAGATGCCTGTTCCATGGCACCAAGGTTTTATATACGGTAATGAGCTCTGGACACTATATTGCAAAGCAGCAGAGAGAAAATTTGTCTGCACCTGAGCTGTGCTTCACCAAATGGAAAGTGCATCAAGGATGAAGAGAGTTTTTTTTTTTTTTTCAGAGAACTAACCCACAATAGGACATATAGGTAAATTATGAATTATAAATGATCTACATATTTTAAGGGGCAATTGTATATAAAAGAAGGAAAAAGTGGTTTTACAACTACACTTAATTAGATTATTTTTAGTTGTGTATTTTTAGTGTGTATGTTAGTGTGTGTGTGTACATGCATGCATATATGCCTGTGTGTACCTGCCTGCAGCAGTGAAAGACATTGGTCACTTTGAGAGCATAGATTTTTAGCAGGTCCTCGGCAAGCAAATGCAAATTGCTCAAGTGGGAATGTGTATAACATCATATGTGAGAGCAATTCTAGCAGGAGTAATGCACATCCCCATCAGGTCATTCATATTAGTGTACAATAAGTTTGCCTGAGCAAGCTTTCTTTTATTTTCAATTGGATTTCAGCATTGCTGAGGATGACTCAATGGAGTACCAGACACAGACAGAGCAGAAGTCGCCAGAGCCCTCCAACCTCAGAGCAGCCCTGGCCAGTAATAGGATGGAGCAGAGGACAATGTTGCCAGAGCCCTCCACCACCTCTATCAGCCCTGGAGCAGCCCAATACCACCGCTAAAGTTCAGCTTGGTTTTAGAGTTGTAGGGCAAAAAACGTCCACTGTTCAGGCTTCCTTTTGAAGTCTATAATGGAAGAAGGGACTAAATGAGGCAGTTCTAAACAGTTTGGGGATATTTTTGAGACTTATGCCAAATTTCTTGTTTATGTTACTAAAATGTATTCATTTCTATAGGTGAGTTTTGTGTTTTTCTACAATTATTACTAGATTTCTTAAATTTTACAGTATAGTTCATCTTATTTATGATTTTGTGGAAAACATAGGAGATTACCATAAAATACCACTTCAAGAATGGCCAAAAACCAAATAATGACATACACGAGCAATGGTCTATGATAAGATCCAAGGCATTAAGGAGAATTTATTTTACACCTGTAAGATTAAATCCCATGTTTCCTGATGTCCCAGACAGTCGTGTTCAATTAATGGGGGAAGAAGGTAAGTCAATATAATGTTTATGGCAATGTCCAATGTTACAGTGATTCTGGAACAAGGTTCTTGAATGTACAACCCATGTAACTGGTAAAGCTTCTTTGAGCCAAACTGTTTTTACTTGAAATTTATCCTGAAGGCTGTGTTGTTATTTTGCAGCAATCATTGTATATTGACTTTGGAAGAACTAACTCATCTGTTATCTTGGGGAATGGGAATGTGTTACTGCGCATGCTGTATAACTTAAAACTCAAAATAAAAAAATAAATAATTACATAAATAAATAAAGGTCCATCTTGAGCATTTGAAGAAACAACTGCTGTACAGAAAGCCTCATAGGGACGCCTTGACGACTTCAGATATCCAGAATGTGCTTGATGGATTCCATGTAGCCTATGAATGCCTCACAATCCCCCAGTTACATAGCTGGGTCAAATGATGTGTGTACAACTGTGCTTACATTTCTGCTGCTGCCATGTGGCCCTGGATAAGTGGCGGAAAAAATGAATCAATAGACTTATTGACTGGCCATACAGGTATATTGTCCAGAGAAGGTGAGTTGTTGTTGTTGATATAAGCAAATATCCTGAGACTGCTCAGCCAAAGCCATGAGGCATAAAACGAAGAATTCAAAGGGCTTTTTTGTGTTTAAGGTTATGGGGAAACTATTCTGCATCTGTGGTCTTTGGCAGGTGTCTCCTCTTTGATTTCACTGCATTTAGAAATAAAGCCAAACATTAACTTGAAGACTGCCCTCAACTGAGCCACAGCTTCATCGTCGTTTCTGTGTATACGCCAGACAGCCTCACTGTGAGGCTCACAGCTTTGGAGAGACTCATCAGAGCTCCACATACAACACTTCCACATGTTGACAAATCAGTCATTACTCACTTTACTAGCTATCTAAATTCTAGCATCTAATACAGGAAATTGTTAAAATGTTTGAAATTAAAAAAAACAAGGTCCTCTTACTAGCCTCTTACTTGCGGAGCTTTCAACCATATCACATGGTCTTCATCGGTGGACAGGGTTTGCTGAGTTGTTATGGAGATGGATCTGTTGACTTGCAGTCTCAGTTGCTGTAACAAACAAGGTTTCATACTTAACATTGCCATCACCAATAAGAATTTAAGTGAAAAATGTTATGATTTAAATACAATGTACAGGTACTGTGGTTAAGCACATTAGATTACTTGTACTTAATCACAGTACTTGTACTATGTAGTTAGATAATTCCTTTAGTAAATGTATTTATTTACTTTCCAGCACTGCTGAAGACCTGTTGGAGAAGTGAGGAGGAGAAGGAGCAGCAGGATTAAAGTAAAGGAGAACATTTAACTGTGATGAAATAGATACTATGTCAGCAGGTCCTCGCTGACAGAATGTCAGTGAGGGAAACTGGGCCAAACATTAGCTGTGTCACAGCTGCATCGATAATCTCAACCCACTCACCAGGCAGAGTGTTCTATATCTTGTATGTTTCTCCAAAGCCCAGATAACTATGATATGCAATGTGTTATAAAAGTTCAACACCAATATATAGATTGTTATAGATTGTTTCCACAATATCCACACAAGCCAACATAAAAGGGTACTCCATTGATTTAGTATTGCATTTCTATAAATCTGGGGGACCCTCAAGTGACAAAACAAAGAAGAATGGTCAAAATCTGTGCAACAGAGTCAGAGATGTCCTGATTTTTAGTCCCAAGTATAGACCAAACTCCAAAAAAACTAGGCCCAACGTTTCTCATAATGCAACCCCATAATACAATAATGGCAGATTTTCATGAGACCCTCTGTGCCTGATAAACATCAATATCTTTTAAACTTTTGTCTCCAAGTCAATACACAATACAATCATTTCTCAGACTTGATAAAGCTCCTCCAGAGTCACAGAAGATATTATACAATGGTTTTTATACTTTTTATACTTTATACAGGCTGAACAGTTCTAACCATGACTAGGAAAATCTGGTCCTGTTTAACATAGGTGAATTCCCTTTTATGTTTGGTGAGTTGCAGGGCTGGAGTGAAGCCAGTTTTCGGCCTGGGAGTTTCATGCCCAAGAAAGAGTTTCATGCACACTTTTTTTTTTGGTGGAGAAACTTGGATAAATGAAAAATAGATCAGTTCTTACGATCCTATAATTTTTTTAAAATTACATATTTCAGCAAGAATACAAAATTTCAATAATATTTCACAAAATATGAATAGGCCTATAACACTGTTGATTAATTAACAAAACATAAGTCAAATAAATGACAAAATGAAAAATCAATATGTATAGGTATTTCACTCTTCTATAAAGAAAGGCATATTACACCATTCTTTAAAAGTTGTGGTTTAATTGAAAATGGCAAACACCTACAGCATCAACAACTGCCTAAGCTGTGCACTGGTTTCTGCAAACTTTGTATCTTACTGTAACATTGTCTATGGAAATGAAGATTTTCTTTTCAGTGCACATTAGCATGAAGTCCTGTAAGCGATCCTGAGTCAGAGAGCTTCTTAGCCTGTGCTTAACGAACTAGAGTGTTAAGAAGCTTCTTTCAGAAGCGACTTGAGTAACTGAAAGTGTCAACAGAAACGTATATTCCAGTCCAATTACATGGTCAGCATCAGTGAGTAAGTTGTACTGTAAAAGGATGAGATGAACGCAAATGGCACAGCTTTTGCAGGAGGAACAGGTCCTGCTCCCCAGTTCTACCTCTGGTTCCATACATGATGGTCCGGCTCTAACCTCCTCACCTCTTAGTGGTACCTCATTACCTGACCTGATGGTGTAACCCTCCAGAGGGGATTCTTCAGTCTCTCCCACTGGGATGCCAGGCTAGACAGCTCAGCAAGTAATGTGCCATCGGTATCTCTGTCATTAAACTTAAGCAGACATTTGCTGATTTAGCTGCACCATCAGTGGAGTTGACAACACGTGCCAATGTGTATACTGAGCTTGTTTCAAGTCTGTTTCAGAAGCTCTGTGAAATGTTTCACAGTCCACTAGAGCAACCATTTACTAATGAATGGCATATGTATCTTAGAATGATTAGAAACACATTTGCGGCTGTGCCCTTTATCAACTGGCTGATGACATCCACAGCTTTATAGATGACGTCTTCTGATAATAGAGTCACAAGAGGACCTCTGCCCTTTAATTACGCCACTGTCATGGTGCTTCTTGCTTTGTTCGATACAAATGTTAATGTGCTGTTGAAGGCACAGATCATACTTACTCAAGAATATTATCAACTCAAGAAAGTTGCCATGGTTGACCACAGTATTTTCTATTGTATAAGCAGCCTCTACTTTATCCTCTCTATAGCTAAGTCCAGGTCATTTCCTTTAGACCTTTACATCTACTGTGTGCTCCATCACCTGATGCTTCGTCTTCACTTGCTCAGGATGTAAAGACATTCGGTTGCCAGTCAATAGGCTTATCACATCTGCCTTTTTCTCTGGGGATCTACATTTTTCTTGCTCTTCTATCCTCTGATGAACATGTTTCCATGTTTTCATACATCCCTTTATGAAAGGACCATCACTCACAGCAGTTGCAAATGCCAAACACAAAGAACAGTGAAAAGATTTTGTTTTTACACTTTATGTCAACCACTTGTGGTTGGTTCCATCCTTGCTGTGTAAAAACTTTGCTAGTATCGGATGTTTTGGTGGTTGCGGAGGATGATAACTGAAAAACATGTCTAAATCCTGTGGTCGTTGATCTGTGTATGTTTTTTGCATTCACTTTAATTCATATATTGTTTATCCTGTTAGATCCTTTCTACCTGTCCTCTCAGCAGCCCTGGTCTCTTCATGTCTAATTCCTGGCCAGGGATTGTCCTCACCCTCAGCAGGGGATTGGGTTATTTGCTGCTCAGAGGCTACAAAAGCATTTAACGAAGAGCTTTTTTTACTGCATACATAGGTCATGCTTTAAAATTCCTTTACAGATAATGTTTAATGTATTTTTTTTCTTCAAATGAATTTTTGCCTGACAAAATGTCATTAACAGGATGGCAATGTGACATTCCAATAATAATTACAAGACTCATCATTGTCTCTCTCTCTTTACCTTGAGTTGCCAGTTGCTGTGTGCTCGTTTGACCTCTTGAAAAAATATCTGTCAGTTCACACTCTTCATTTTTTAACCTGACATTTTCAGCCGCTCATTGCCTCTTTCTACCATCAGTCCTCTCCTATTCAAAACTTCCAGTGACTGTTATGTTTGCTAAATCATGAAATGAAATGACATGTAAAGCTGGGCTATATGGGCCTGACCAACTTTATCAATTTGGGAGGGGGGAGTTCCCTTAGGTGCTAGCATCCCTCTGATCTATTGCCATCCAGAGGCTGCGATTTCACAGCTCTGGAATGTGGAACTTTCCACAATGTGGTACTTTTAGAGTAACGTGATTATCATCAAATTAAATTATTTTATTTTGACTGGCTCACCGGCCCAACAAATAATTTGCACACTGGGAATGCTCTCAGAACTCTGAACGGGCACTCCGGCATTGATGACCTGATTTTGCGCTGGGGTCCTAAACTTGTATATTATGTGTGAAGGGATTTTTGTCAAAATGTTCTTGTGTCCATTTAAATAATTAGGAGAATTAGGAACCATGGTTCCTATTCTACCTAACTTTTGGCACGTAAGTGGTCAAAGGAAGAACAACCGGTGAACTGGCGACAAGGTCTTGGGTGCCCAAGGCTCACTGATGCGTGTGGGGAGTGAAGGCTGGCACGTCCCATCCAGCAGAAGAGCGCAATTTGCTCTAACCTTAATGCTGGCTATGATAGGAAGCTGTTAGAACACAGTGCGTCACAGCCGGCTGCGTATGGGGCTGCGTAGCCACAGACTGGTCAGAGTGCTCATGCTGACCCCTGTCCACTGCCAAAAGCACCTACAATGGGCGCGTGAGCGTCAAAACTGGACCATGGAGCAATGGAAGAAGGTGGCCCTAATCTGATGAATCACATTTTCTTTTACATGATGCGGATGGCTGTGTGCATGTAGTCTGTTTACGTGGGGAAGTGATGGAACCAGGGTGCAATATGGGAAGAAGGCAAGACCTTGGGTCCTGGCATTCATGTGGATGTTACTTTGACATGTACCACTTACCTAAACATTGTTGCTGACAAAGTACTCCCCTAAATGGCGACGGTATTCCCTGATGGCAGTGGCCTTTTTCAGCAGGATAATGCATCTTGCCACACTGCAAAAATGTTAAGGAATGGTTTGAGGAACACGACAAAGACTTCAAGGTATTGCCTAGGCTCCCAAATTTGCAAGATATCAATTCAAATGCGCATCTGTGGGATGTGCAGGAAAAATCAAGTCAAATCCCAGAGGCCCCACCTCACATGAATCTGATGCTAACATATAGCTGCCTGATACAACAGGACACCTTCAGAGATCTTGTCGAGTCCATGCCTCGACAGGTCAGAGCTGTTTTGGTGGCACAAGGACAACCTTCACAATATTAGGCAGGTGGTTTTAATGTTGTGGTTGATCACTGTAAGTTTTCATCTTTATAATCTCACCTGATATTTTCCTGGCCTTAAAATCACTGAGGTGTGTTTGTGTTTTCAGTTTTTATTTTACTTTCGTATTTAAATTTTAAGATTTCTTTGAATAATCTTGGACTCACCCAGTGACAGGAGCTTAGTGCATCTGCTCCGTCTGGATTCATGTGAGAAAGACAGAGCATATTTAATGTTCTCTTGATGATTTTGAGATCCCTTAACCAAATCATCACTATCTGTTGTGGCATATTCTAAAAGGGACATATTTTTTGCCTTTACATAGCACAATTCAAGTGTGTAAATTTGTGGGATCTGAAAACTAGGAGGCCACTATATTTGTGGGATCCGACAGCTTTTTGGGAACGAAAATGCTGGATCCCAAAAGTTTGAATGGCTGTTTGAAGGTTAAGGCTTGGTTTTAAAGTTAGGGTTAGAATTAGGTTTAGGTTAGAGTTAGGGTAAGGGTTAGGGTTAGGCACTCAGTTGTGATGGTTATGTTAGGGTAAGGGGCTAGGGAATGCATTATGTCAATGACAGGTCCCCATGAATATATTAAAACAAGGAGTATGTACAAGTATGTACGATGTTACTTTACGTTGTAACATGACTGTTATTATGTCTGCCTAGTGGTTTACACTGTGTTCACTCATTTCATTTTACATTTTGAGTTTTGTAACCAGTCAAACTTTCAGAAACATGTAAATTCAAAGTAACAACAACAACAACAAAAAACTTTCCACCACTAAATTACAGACCTTACACTTGCTGTTTTATTGTGGTGCAATGCATCAAGTCGAGTCAAAATAAAGGTCAAATTTTATTTATATAGCCCAGTATCAAAAACTTGCCTCAAGGGACTTTACAGTCTTTATAGCATGTGACCCCCTCTGTCCCTTGACCCTCGAATTGGACAGGGAACAGACCCTGATGTGGAAGAATGGAAAAAACCTCAGGAAGAGCAACAGAGGAGGGATTCCTCTTCCAGGATGGACAGACATGCAATAGATGTCATGTGTACAGAATATGGCAAATAGTAGATTTATAGTATGGACATTCAGGATGACAGCATTATAGATTGTAAACATTAATGAAGATTATGGTCCCCTACAACATCAAGCAACTTCAAGGTAGTGCCGAAAGATAGGACCTGAGCAACCTGGAACCTGGAAAGAGGACAGACTACACAACACACACAAAAGGAAAAAACAAGCACAAAGCATCATTCGTACATCTAGGAGAACGAAACAAACACACGATGGAGAGATGGACAAAGAGGAGGCTGGGACCCCTGAAGGATGTAGATCCAGTTTTCCACATATGGAATAAGGCACTGACAGCAAGGAGTGGGTAGAGGTCCAAGGACGGCCAATGTTCTGGCACAGAGAGTCTAAGTGTAAAGAGAGGACAATAAGGAGAAAGAGAGAGTGAGAGAGAGATAGGCACACAGCCTGGACACTCATGTGCTTGAGTGAATAAACAGAGGGTTAGAGAAATGCAGTGGATATCAGAAAGTTTACAGTGATCTCGTCGGCAGGACCACATGGACTATACTGTACTAGGTTCAATGGATTCATTGAGAGTGAGACTGATCCAATGGCAGGAAAATTGTAACATGTACCAGGCCAGAAATAATCAAAGAATAAGCCACTAACTGAAAGTTAAGACATAAGGATGAGTTTTAAGTCTGGATTTAAACGCCTCATCGGAGTCAAGCAGTCTGATGTCAGCATGGAGGTTGTTCCAGACGTTGGGGGCATAATAGGAACAGGCCCTGCAGCCTGCAGACTTCTTTTTATCTCTGGGAACAGACAGGAGCCTTTTTGAACAATCTGAAGACTTTAAGTACAAGCACATGGCAGGCCTGAAAACCAAATGTTACAATAATCAAGTCTGGATGACACAAAAGTGTGGATTGGGGTCTCAGCATCGGCCATGGACAGAAAAGACTGAATTTTAGCTATGCTAACAAGGTGAAATAATGTGTTCCTATTGATGTCTTTAATGTGCCAATCAAAAGAGAGGATAGCATCAAATGTAACACCAAGGTTCGTGGCTGTCATACTTTGAGAAATCCCACAGTTGTCAAGGGTTACTGTTTATTGTTTAAACTGGTGTCTATGTCGGGCTGGACCAATGACCAGCATCTCAGTTTTATCTGAATATAGGAGCAGGAGGTTACGTGACATCCAGCTGTTGACACTAGACAAGAAAGCCACTAATTAAATGATTTGAGATGGGTCATCAGCTTTTACAGGCACATACAGCTGAGTATCATCAGTGTAGCAGTGGAAGTTAATTCCATGACTGGGCATAGTTTGGCCCAGAGATGAAATATAAAAAGAGAAAAGCAGAGGGCCAATAAAAGAACCCTGAGGTACTCCATATTTCACATCAGAAAATTTTGTTGTAGTATTATTGTCGGAAACACACTGTATTCTTTCAGATAAGTGAGACTTTAACCATGTGAGACTCAGGCCTGAGACACCAAATTGGTTTTAGGAGTTAATCTGTCTGGGAGTATAAATTATCCATGATTTCAAAAGCTGCACTGAGATCTAGTTAGAGAAGCACAGAAGTTGAATCTGAATTCATAGCAAGCAGGGGTTCATTTAACACTTTAGCAAGTGCAACTTCAGTGGAGTGACAGGCCCTGAAAACACATTTAAAAGGTTCAGAAGATTACTGTTAGATTGATTGGCTGAAGGCTGCTGAGACACAACTCTTTCTGGTACTGTTGAAAAGAATGGAATGTTAGAGCCTGGTTGACAGTTATTAAGAGACTGAATTAAGGTGTGGTTTTCTTAAGTAGAGGTTTAACCACAGCAGTTTTGAGGCTGTTGAGGATGATGCCAGTTGTAAGTGATATATTAATAATACATAGGATTGTAGGTCCCAAAACCTGGCAGAGAGCTTTGGAAAGTTCAGCTGGCAGAGGGTCGAGGAGGCAGGGATAAGGTTTTGAGGACAACACCAGCTTAGACAATAATTCCAGAGATATAGTCACAAAATCTATTAAAACAGATGGAGCTGGGGGGGAGGAACTAATTTTGTATTTAATATCATCTGCTTTACTGCAGAAAAAAAAGTCAAACAATACTGAGTCGTAAAGGGTGAACAGCTAAGAGATGGCTTCTTTTGACTACGTTTGGCTACAGTGTTAAAAAGAAATCTAGGATTGTGTTTATTGTTACTGATTAAGCAAGAGAAATATGTTGCTCTAGGACCAGACAGAGCACATTTGTAATTCAGTACATGCTCGTGCCACTGGAGGTAGAAGAAATTTGATTTTCGTCATTTGCGTTGCAATCTTCTGCAGGCCTGCCTTAAGAGCTCATGTTTCTTCAGTAAACCAGAGTGTAGACCTCTTTGACAGTGTAGTTATAATAATAAGACATTTGTATTATTTTAGCCACTGTTGTTTTGTATTGCATTTTATTAGTGTAAAATTTTCTTAATATTTTGTCCTCGCATGCATTTCATTATAATGCAGTGTTACACTGTTATAAAAAGTACAACAAAGATAGATTTAGTGGGGGAAGTGGTGCTTGGCGTGGGCCAATATTAAGTTGTAAGATGTTTTTTTTTTTGGTTCTTCAACCAAAATAAATGAATGAATGAATAATAATAACATACTTAACACTGTATAGAAAATAATACATCGTGAACTGATATACTTTCTCTGAACTACTGTAGATTACATTACATTTTCACGGTACCTCTATATTTTTATCTTTCACAATATACATATTCATAATTTGTTCCGCATTTTCATGCGCCATAAAGCTCCACATTCATATCCCATATCTCGTGTTCCATAGCCTCTTCCTTACATTTTTTCCCGCGTAGTGTAACTTGTAAGCCTATTTTGCTGTGGCTCTGTATTTTTCTTATTTTCTTTTATTTTTATTTGCTATTATTATGTTATATTTTACATAGAGCCTACATATTGCCGATATTTTTCTTTTGTAACTCCACCAATTGGAAGAATAGTGCACAACCCGGGGAAAACAAAATATTGTCGCTTTTTTAAAAAATGAACTCTTCTCTCAGCTTGAAAGTAATAAGTTACTTAAAATAACTCAAATCAAAGTAAGTCAAACAAACTGAAACTGTATAGGTGGGGCGTTAACATTAGATCGCACTATAGACTACTCCGTAGTGTTTGCTTTTGTATTATAATGCACTGCATTACTGTAAGATGTTTTGTCTGCAGCTGTAGATATTTATTTAAAAACACAAAACACCGCACATCATACAGTAGCAGCAACACTGCCACGGTCTCAACAAACACTGATAGCCCGTAGCTGTTTATAGCAGAGTTATTGCATTGGATCGCATTTGACAGGTGTTTATGTTTGTGTCCAGCCCGTGTAATATGCAGCGAGATTCGCTGCTATAGAGGTTGTGTTGTGTGTTATACAGGCCACTGATGTATAATTTCAGTGTGAGTGTATTGTGTATGTGCTGTTTTGACGGTGTGTGTGTGTGTGTGTGTGTGCATCTTTATCCCTTCGTTCCCATTGGCTGGTGAAACTTGTTGGAGCATATCCCTTTCGAATAAGAGAAGGCTCTACGAGCCTATCGGTGATCGCGACCCGTCCCCCCTTCTCGAGCCCGCCTGGCCCAGACTTGTCCGGGAGACTGTCAAAATAGTCCAGCCTTCACACCGGTTAAATAAGCTCTTGTCAGAGACAGAGCAGTTCTATACTGTGAACATATTAACAGTGTAAGGACTCACCCGCCGCTCCACACACAGCGCTGCACTTTGCCTTTGAATTTCCTCTCAGCCTGCTCCCTGTTAGCCTGACTGCTTCGGGGGCTTTCATATTGATATTAAATCTCCCTTTTCTCCTCCGCCACACACTGGATCTGTCAGATATTTTCTACCTCCAAAACACTTGTGACCAACAAGGCTACACTTGAACTGGACAAATAGAAACTTGTCCTTGTTTTTTGTTTCTGTTTTCTTTTTTGTATCCTTTCTTTTTTTTTAATGGTACAATGTCGTCTTTACCAGGAACGGTACCGCGGATGATGCGCCCGGCTGCCGGACAGAACTATCCCCGCACTGGATTCCCCCTGGAAGGTAGGCTTCAGTCGAACAGCAAGTGAGGGGTGCGGCTTCACAGCAGCCTGGAGCAGCCTGCTAGGCCTTTTACACTGACAGAGAGGAGGTTTGTGAGGAGACTGAAAACTTGAGTGCTCAATTTGAAAATAAAAATCTGCCGAGTAAAACATGAAAGACTTCTCCTTGGAGGAGGTTTAACGTGACAAATAGCCAAGACCTTGTTTTTACAGTAGACTACTTTAACCCCCCCCCTTTTATTTATTATTTTTTAGTTTTTACCATGATGGACTTACATCAACAACAACTTTTTTTCACATGTTAAAAATGCTTTTGTAAGCTAACTAAAATTGTAATAAGACGTAATATTAGCTGACAAAGCTAAATCTAAAAGGTCTTAAGCTTAGGTGCACTTCATTTATTAATCATCCAGTGACTATTTTGCCATATAATTCAAAATTAGTCTAAATCCCGAACGGAAACATAGACAGTCTATAACCAAAAATATAGAATTTCTTCAAGTGCCATGCGCCTGGAAATTCAAATCAAATACAAAACAAGAAGGAGAAGCCGAGGATTACATCAATATTTGGACAGCGTGAGATGAATAATGAAGACGGACAGAAGGGGCTCTTCACCTCCTCTTCGGGGTCAATGGCACTTTGTTAACAAAAAAATGTCATTTGTTGCCACAATTTATATGTATTCAGTTTTTTGAGTGAATAGCTAATAGAATAATAGTAGTTCTACATTAATATGTTGGGGCCTACGTTTCAGTTGAATTATATCCTGAGAAAACGCAACACTTATCTTAAGTAAAAATGTTTTCCTCTAAGTGTTTCTAATGTTATCCCATTAATGTCTGTAATAAAATGGTTGAGGATGACAGTTCCATGCTGAGTGTGATTTTGTGTCCCCCACAGTGTCCACTCCTCTGGGCCAGGGACGGGTCAACCAGCTTGGAGGGGTCTTCATTAACGGCCGGCCGCTGCCCAACCACATCCGACACAAGATAGTGGAGATGGCTCACCACGGGATCCGGCCCTGCGTCATCTCCCGGCAGCTGCGGGTCTCCCACGGCTGCGTCTCCAAGATCCTCTGTCGCTACCAGGAGACCGGGTCCATCCGGCCCGGAGCGATTGGAGGCAGCAAGCCCAGGGTGAGAAGAACCGGCAACAATAATAATAATAATAATAATAATAATAATAATAATAATAATAGTAAAATAATAATAATGAATCAAGTAAATGTGAATTTATTGTGGGCCTATTTATTTACAGCTTATGAACCGTTCATTTTAAATGCAGTTTGATTATTCTTTATTTCTTTCTTTCTGTTACACGTTTACGGCCCACCTGCAGCAGGTAGCCACGCCGGACGTGGAGAAGCGGATAGAGGAGTACAAGCGGGACAACCCAGGCATGTTCAGCTGGGAGATCCGGGATAAGCTTCTGAAGGACGGTGTGTGTGACAGAAGCACAGTCCCTTCAGGTGAGGCCTCCCCTGGTAAGCCGAATTTAATTATATTTTTTTCATTTTCTGCCATTTTCCTATTCGAATGAATAGAAAAACAGTGTTGATAATTAAGCCCAAGGTTGTAACTTTTAGGGAAACGAAGGTCATAGATATTATTGTTATTGTTATTATTATATATTATTATTATTACTGAAGCTGCTTTTGTATTCGCAGTGAGTTCGATCAGCCGTGTACTTCGAGCTCGATTTGGAAAAAAAGACGATGAGGACGAGTGTGATAAAAAGGAAGAAGACGGAGAAAAGAAAACCAAACACAGCATCGACGGCATTCTCGGCGACAAAGGTAGGCCAGTGGAGATCGCACAGCCAAGACCGTGTGGACAGCTGTTGGTTTGACTACTGTCTCCGCGATGAATTGCGTACAAATTGGTCTTAAATGGGCGTTTTGTCGTTTCGGTTTTTCCTCCTTTAAGCTGTTCTCCCAGCAGACACAGCAGCCGTTTAATTATTTATGATGGGGAGCAGTGGAGTGGATCGGGCTCCTGTGGCGCTGCTTAAACGCTCCCTTGAAAACGATGCTGACAGATGACCGATGTGTCAGTCAGTATCAATTACAGGCGGCCTGACAGGGACACTACTCACACTGAGGAGCCAAGGGCCGGCGACCTTACAGAGGCCTGTATAGGAGCTATGTGTGGACAATTTGATATGAGAAAAAGAGAGGAATGAGCTAACCTGATAGGATAAAAAAATTTTGCATTCATAAAATTGAATGCTGCGACGAGTAAAAAAGATCCACAAATGGAGTGGCCTATATGTTAATCCAAAAATGTTTTTACCTTAAGACGCACCACCCTCTTTAAAGTGTTAAAGTAAGATTTTAATCAAATGTGCATTGATTGAATCCTTTTCAAACGAAATCAAATTTGATCCGTAGGCTAATAGGCCGAAGGAATTCTAGAAATAGTTATTAAGCATTAATGGTTAAGAGAGAATTTAAGCTACATTTAATGGACATTTCTCTTACACTGCAATTATAAAACTGACACATATTTAGCCTTTAGCAGCCTCCGTATACTATGAGATAGTTACGACAATTTTAAGTTTTTTAAAGTATGTTTCTCAGTGAATTCATGTTTCTACTTTTTGTTTTTGTTTTGTCAAAGATTGCTGGGTACAAACTGTACGTGTGAGCGGGGCTTCTGTCCTCACTCAAAGGACAGAAGCTGTGGTTTGTCTTGTAGGCCTGTTTGATTGGAGCGTCTTGGCATTTTGCAGGATGAGCTGTCCGACTTAAGGCCTGTAGTGTTTCCTGACCACTGGTGACATTTTTTTTTCCAATCAAAATTAAAAAAAAAAAAAAGTCCTCCTTTTCACGTTCTTCAAACGAGCCAAGCTAGTGTCTTTCTGTCACCCGGGCCTAGCATTTAATAATTTGAAGACTTAGCCTATTACAGATGGTAATGAAACCGGTGTCTGTTGAATAGGCATCTGTGTTGGAGAGGGGTGTAATAGCTTGAAGGCATGGTAAGAAATATATTTATCCCCTATCAGCCCTCACTCTCACAGTTCCAGGCACATGCGTTCTGTTGAAGGGCTTTAAAGCAGATTAAATTGAGCCTTTTATTTCTTTTCACTTTCATCTTTCAGCGGCTGACTTCGTGGTGTAAAGCCTGCGGCGCAAATTCATGAGATTTTAAGGTTTCCTCTCGTCTTGTTTAGATTGTATTTTTAAATATTCATTTCATTTGTTTTTATGGCATTGCTTTTGGTGGCATGTTGGCAGAATCTAAGGGAGAGCCAGAGTGTATTTTAGCACCAGAATTAGGATGAATGAAAGATGTGTCACTGTGTACTACTGTGACTGAAACAAACACATGGATGAGTACTATTTACTCTAATTTGTCATCAGTTGAGGTACTTTTTCACATTATACGCTAGCATTAATATGCAGCAAGGGGTAGACTACATACTACATACAAAATTAGTCAACTTAATTTCTGTACAACCCCTGAAACCAGTCACAAAATACTTATACACATAAAATCAATACAAGAAAATACATTATGAGACATTTATAATTAAATCTTTACAATTAGCCAATTTACAGGCTAATTACTCTAATAGTGCTTTCATACATTTGCATATTAGAAATTACTCCACACGTATGTATTATATGTATTATATGTTTTAAATCACAGGCCTACACTGTATATAATCATATCTCTCATCTCTTCATTCTTTTTTATATTCAGTTTTGATAGATGTTAAGGATGGCTGTCTGCTTTTGCTGAAACCATATACGGTATCTGTCATGAGGTTTCCAATGAAAATGACTGATGCATAATCTTTTCACCTGCACTTTAACGCACCATTCAGGCAATATGCTGTTTCCTAAAGATATGCGTAACCTACTGTAGGTAAAAAAACAGCGTCAATTTTGGAGTCCAGAGTAAGCCTGGTTGAAAGAAAAGAAGGTTGACAGTGGAGATGGAGAGAGGACTTCAAACAAATCCAGTGGAAGTGACGAGAAGCAGCTTTACAGAGAGCACAGGCTGTGGGAAGTTCTATTGCAGCTATTAATAACAATTTTCCCCGGGCATCTGCACTTGCTCCACTCCATCTGCACTTTCTCCCAGCTATTTTGCCGGGTTGAAATTGAGGGAGACCCAAATGTTGGCTGTAGATAACACAATCATCACAGCCTTGGTCCTGGGCTGTGAATCTGTGTATTAAACTGGGATTAACCTCCCCTTTCCTCCCCACTGCCTCGCACCAAAAATTCACATTTTTACGGGACATATTAAAAAAAGAGACAAGGGGGCTGTAAGCCAAGGTGCAACACAGAAGAGTGGTATCAGTAGTAATAATGATATCATCATCATTGTCATCATGATAATTGTGTTGACATGCACTTCATCTCCTATGATAATCGAAAATGAACAGTTTTGGGCATTCAGACTGTGGGTCAGAGTAAATTAGCAGTTTGAAGACATCAAACAGACGGATGTTTGTCTAATTTTGCCCTTGCAGTGACTAAACAAAAAATTAGAGTAAACATGATGAAGCTTAATTTAATATAATTTTTAACTTCAGCTGCAATCTTGGTCTCATATGTTTCAAACAGGAAGTCACTTTTGGCACATCTCTAAACAACCATTAAAACAGCCATTAAGCAGTGATTCCAATCTTTGAGAAGAGCTAATATTTAGTGTTTTACAGACTTATTTCAGAGACCAACAGTATGTTATATCATTCATTACAGCATCAACAAATTATTTGGAAACAATATAAAAACACCTGGGGTGGGTGATTTGGACAAAATACTCGTACTTATTATGTGATTATATATTGCAATATCATAATGTATTAGGCTAATGTAAATTTTTAGGAAGAAATGGCCAATCCAGTGAAAAAATACCATCTCACTGAAGCAAAACTCATATAAAAATCCAACATTTACATAAATTAATCCTGATCATTGATTTGCAACATTACTCACAATGGCCAGATGCAGCAAGAAATATTAAAGGGACACCTTGGTGTAAATGCTATAGAAACATCTGTGATGATAGACACAATTTTATCATCTCATAGTATATACTATATATATCATTATATAGCCCTCCCCTAAGTGTTCAAAAGCTGAAAGTCTGGTTGCCTACAATCATTAATAGATCAAGTTATTTAGACATAATTGATCGTGTTCTTACAACTAATAATTCTTCAGGATGACAAAATAACAATGTATTGTCAGTTCTTTCATCAAAAAAATTGTCACATCAGCAAATTAATGCCATCTTAACCCCTAATCATTTACATTGTATCCAAATAATATTTATATTATCCGATTAATTTAAGCATTTATCACAAATATATCATGCACATATCATATATGTGACGGATATTAGCTTGTTTTGGTTGCTCTGGTGGTATATGACTGTAGATTTAGAGGTTTAGGGTTTAGTGAAAGGGATTTTTTCCCTTTTTGGGGCATCAGCCATAAAAATAGCTTCTGTGGAATGAATTTTTTTTTTAAATGTTGTGTAAATACAAAAGCAATTACTTATGGCATGGAAACCCCACATCGAGGTTTATGTATGGAAGTGTGTTTTAATTTGAGTATGGAAGAAGTAAGCACGATGGACACTAAGGCTATTCCTGCTCTAATATTCATGCTGCTGTTAACTGCAGCAGCTGTGGTGACATGCTGACCTGAGGCAGACCTGAGGACAGGATTCATGCACTGTTTTACTGACTTTTAGAACAGAGGAGGAAAAAGTAGGCGAGGAGAGGAGGAAGCTGCTTTTGATCCTCTGCTGCTTTTGCTTATCAGAAACATTTTTGTTCGCACTGCCACAATGAGAGTTGATCATATTAGCGGTTTGCCAGTATATTAATTTAAGGCCATTTGCCACATGAGACAGGACCTGTCTGGTCTCGCGTATTCATATAATAGAATGATATTCTGCTGAAAGCTGGTTAATCGTGATGCTGAATTCATGCTCTACCAGCGAATGTGACTTCCAAAAAATTAATTAATTAATATTAATATTAATAATAATTATATATTAGTCATCATCATCATTATTATTATTATTACTTGTGGACAAACAAAATGTAGAGGAAAGTGGTTTTAACCCAACTACCATAGTGCTTTCCTCAATTTCCTCTAACTAACTAACTCCTTTGACAACATCACATTAATGGGCATTTGTTATTATTTTTTTGACTTTTAAAGATCAATCGGTTAAGTAATTGATAAATTAATCGAATATAAAAAACATTAATTGCAGCACCATGTGAAGCATTATTTTAAAGCTTATGTCATGAAAACTTTACAGCTGTAATTGTTGTAATTACAACTTAGAATTCAAATAATTGCATGGTGTCTTCTCTTTTTCAACACCCATTAACATTTTTTTCAGGCCTGACCTACTTGTTGATTTTCCTTTATTTCGTGTAGCACTTTGGACTTCCCAATAATGTCTTTGAGAAAACAAATATATATAAAGGCTAGCTGCTGAACTGGGAGGGGGCTTTGAATAGGAGAGTAGGAGCCCTCTTCTTTGCCATGGAGTGTTCAGTAGCCATCCCTTAATCCTCCTTTCATTTCGCCGACAAATGCCAAGAATCTTGTCTGGCGACCCATTGGGAAGCTGATCAGCCAACAAAAGAGGAGCAGTGCTCAAAGAGCAAACAGGCAAAGTGGGGTTGAGGGCAGTCAGAAGCCTTGGCATCCCATTAACAGCCCATTTGCAAAGGATACACACAGGACAATGGCAAACACAACACATAGCACAAACAATATGGCAACAGCAAATTAATAAAATGTCAGCACTTTGGTTGGTCTTTAATTAAGCTGAGCCCTCACTGCATCTTGTGGTGAATCCCAGAATTGGAGAGCTCATGTACTGCATCTGTGCTGCTCCAGTTAGATGTTAAATGTGTATAAAACATGCTGTTATTCTATAGGAAAATGATATAGATATTATATATGGACAAGTTTTTAATGAACCCATTTAGGAGTCAAGCTTTCTTCAAACACATAGAACTTTATTTTAAAGTTTACAGACATACCAAATATGTCAGGCTGATTTTGAGGAAATGTTCATGTAATTATGTATATTTCCATTTGACAGAATGGTGCACTCATAAAAAGATTCTGGAGTTTGAAGATTTTTCATTTTAAAAAAGGGAAAATATTAAGGAAAAAATACAGGGATTAAGAGGTTATCTTGATATCTTGTGCTTGATTGGTTTGTTAGCTGCCACTGTGTCAGGATTTGGCATTGAGATATCTGCTTTAATCCAACTCATTTGGCCCAAGAGCCTGTTATAGACAAACCATTCAGAGAGTTTTCTCCCACCACCTCGGCTCCCTCAGGGCTAGCTGCAGGATCAAACACTGCTGGCTTTAAAGACAGCTCCTTGATAAAATGATTCTGTCCAAAAATGGTGCACTGCTTTGTGAGACAATGTCTTTTAGGTTTATTCTTTCATCTACAAATGAATATATTTTTACACGAGAGACAAAAGTATTTGTCTCTTAAATTAAATATTGGACAGGATCATTGCATATTGTTTTCATCTACAGTAGATTACATGTTGATTTGCATTATCTTGTCACTTGCTATTCAATGGGACAACATAATATAGCCTTTGATCCTTGAACAATGGAGAAGATGACATTCAGAATAAAAAAGCAAACTGTTCATGATATGAACAAAAATTGAAATAAATATCAGGGCCGTACGCTGGATTATAGAAATACTGAGGTCATGAATCCAAGTCCTTTGTTTTATTTTAAGGCAATATTAAGTCTAAAAATTGTGGAATCTGCCAGTAAACCCCCAATCCCCCCCAATGTGACTGAGTGCATCCCTAAAATAGTGATTAAAATTTCCATACGGAAGTCTGTGTGCTCGGATCTATTAGATGACTTATTCATGGTTTTCTCCATCCGTCTGTGGAGGAAATCACATTCACCAAATGCAACCATCCAGTGTAATTGGCTAGAAAATGACCTTAAATATACAGAGATTACTGGGGCATAAAGGCCCCGTAATTTTGGGGGGGTTAAGAAAATGTTCACGCTACTGAAAGGTATGAAAGTGGATTAATGGCCATTTCTCCATCACTGCATTAAAATAATTTGAGCCATATATTTAATACACTCTCAGGCCAGAAACTGAGCTTTGTTCACAAGGCATCCTCATGGAAATATATCAGGGACCACAGTCTAAACAGGAGCAATGCTGGATTAGTTGGTTTTACAGAATGTTCGGTAACACTTTATACTGCATTAATGATTGTAGGCAACCAAACTTACACGGTAATTATGTTGTATGAACAAAGTACCAATAAAATGATCAGTTCCTGCTGATATGTAAATGTAGGTAAGTAAAAGAAAACAAGACTATGGGGATATAGGCACTAATGATTGTGCATTTTAGATGAGATAAATTGAATTACTTTTGTATGTTACGGCCCCCTAATCATTAAATTACATAATGATAAATTAAATTAACATTATATAAAATACACACTGTAGTTTCAACCATTGACAAACGTTATTGCAATGTGTAGGAGAAAATACAATGTAAAAGGGGACCTCAGTTGCAGCCACTACATAGGGATTTATTATCTTATTTGTCTTCCACTTCATTTGGAAAAAGGACAAGTTGACAAATGGGACTATATTTTTGAAAATTTGCTTCTGGCAGGCATGTTGGTCCAACACTGCAGCAGCTCATAACAGGTATGCTGGATTAGAAAACAGACGTAACTTTGTCAAGTGCACAGCTATGGAAGGTTTCGTTGGTCATCAGAGGAGGAAAAATGACAACTTAATAAAGTCATGTGATAATATAACATATAGATGCAGGTAGAGTAAAGAGCTCTAATGTTTAATAAGGAACCTAGTAATTATTATATTATTTTAATTATTTTGACTGGCTTTTCTCTGTACTTACACAATAAGAAAAAGGTTGTTCACACAATTTTTCCCAAACTTCAGTTCTGTTTCTCAGTACTGTACCCTGTAGTTACCGAGAATAATTCTTTTCTCCTTTCCTCTAAATTGCCCAATTGATAATTCCTTCTTTCCCATAGTCATTTAAATTTAAGCATCAATAGGAACCAGTAAGTATTTTATCAGTACCTGTTTCATACAATGAAATTACAATGAAAATATATATCATGGGATATATTTATAAAATTTTAACAAATGTTCTGGCTTTTTTCTCTCATCACATCGGATGATAAAATAAGTTGTTATTTTGGAATTATGAGGTTCTTTCAGAGAGAAATGTATGCTTAATTAGACCTTGGCAGTAATGAGTTGAATATGAATGTATATTTAGAAAAAAAACCTTGATCTACAGGTTGGCGACAAAAGAATTAAGGTCTAAGATGCAGTGTATCAGAAAGATGTCATTCAATCACAAGCCTCCAGAACAGTTTTAAGGATGATGGTGGTGGAGAGCAATGTCTTACATGTTTCTCCAAAGTATTATAGTATTTTTATCTTAAGTCTATTTTACAACCTTAATCAATTTGGGTAAATTTGTCTGCTTGTGTGTATTTATGTTTGTATGCAGGTTGGTTTCTGTTTTTTTTTTCATTTTGTCTAAACTAAATCTCTGTTTTTGATAAGTGCTATACAATTATTATTATTATTATTATTATTATTATTATTATTATTATTATTATTATTATTATTATTATTATATCATACTGCAGCTTTGCAATGATACTGCCAATTTCTAATTTGGAAATATTGACCCCCCCCCCAAAAAAAAGAACAAAACAAAACAAAACAAAAAACCAATACAAAACAAAAAAAACCCCCAACAAATCTGTTTTAAAACAATTAATTACTTTATTTCTTTCAGGGCTGAGTGAACTGACAATTATGTACTCTTAAGACAATAGATTTGCCAGCTACCTGAGGTTTTACCCATTACTATTTATACTGACATATCTAGCAGTATTTTATTTCTAGTTGTATCAGGCCATTATGAGCAATACTAGGACGGTTTCAGGGAACTATTGGATTTACAGATTTACAGTTGGTTTTTTGTCATGTTTTTTGTTTTTTTGCATCAATGTATTAAAGTACCGTTATTTTCCAGATTTTAATTCATTGGATAAGGCCACAACAGGCAGACCTGTCTTGTCATGTATCCTTAAACAGTTTCTTACATGATTTTCCAGAAAACAATATCACAACACTGCAAAATGAAATTACATACACTGGAAATAGGATTTTATCCACACAATTCACACTCCTGATTTATTCTGAGATGTAATTGGAGCCTTCACATCACAGTCCACAATATTTCCAGCTGGGAGCAGCTCCTCCATTTTTGTTGTGCATTGCATTGTGGGACAGCAGTGTTCATCGGCACCACACTCAACTATTAGTTCAGAGTATACCAGTCAGGCATAGGCTTTACAGTGAAACCTATTTGAGTGATCATTGTTACAGACTGCATGTTTTTCTTAGTATCTTTGCAGTTTAATATAGTAAGAATAGTAATTATATTAAAAAACAACAGCCAATCAGAATTATGTGTGCTTTGTATCTAACAAACGAGAATCCAAATTGCACTTGTGTCTCTCTGATATAAATCTAGTGACACAGATTAATGCAAAACAGACTGCAGGATTTCCTCAGTAAAATAAACCTGAGTGTGTGAGCATCATGTATAAAACTGTATGTTTGAAATATTATAACACATTTCCAAATAGAATTATCTTTTTCTAAAGTACCGCTTTGAAACTAGATGATCTGTGTTGATTTTCAGTGAATTCATAATTATCAATTCACCTTAAATTCATTTAATTTGCCGAAACCGATTAATGTGATTAGCTCCAAAATGTAAAGGTGAGTACATTTTGGGCCATATTGTCATATTTTCTGGAATAGAGGCATTATTTTCCACAGGGATGATGATGTGATCACAGTCTTTTTTTTTTTTTTTTTTTTAGCGGGAATCAATGAGAGAGGTTCATGTTTGAAAATTGAAAGTAAGATTTGGTTTGAAGAATCTACCCTTTTAACAAATGCTGGCCTTAAAATCAGTTTTGTTTAACATTTTAGCCCTGATCAGGCAGCTATATGACTGCTTTTAGATGTGGTCCTCTGATGAACAAAGAGTTACCAACAAGAAAAAAAAGGGGGAAAAAAAGTCTAGAATGGACTAGGAGGCCTGTCTGTTGTTTTGTGCCTGGATTTGCTGTTGAAGGAGTTGATGAACTCCTCCAAGTTTATTAAAGAAAAGGAAATATATAAACCAAAGGCTTGAGGCAAGCAGGCTGACAGTTTAAAAAGTGGCGGCCATTGTAGCCTGAAGGCAGATGCATGAATACCTCTGAATAGACTCCCTCAAAGTGACACGATTGAGCTAGACAACAGCAAAACGCTGAAAGGAAAGCTTCTCCTCTGTGCTGCTGAGCTGATCGGCATTTCTAATGCTCCTGCTTTGAATGAATGTACATCTGCAGGGGGAGGGTTTGCTTCGGTCCACTCACTACACTTTTGACTGCTGTTGATGTTGATGGAATTAAAAACCTTGTGCTTCCTATAGCCAGCCAACGTCCTTTAGCCAGCCAACTTCGGTAGTTGTTGCTCTTTTCCAAACTGAATGTTATGTAATGTTGAAATGATTTCAATTCATTTGATGAAAAAAGAATGTTAAGGTGGGATACAAACTGCCAATGAGAGAACAAATGAACACTTGAAAAAGCCGCATTTTAAAGTTCTTTCAGCTTAAAATTTGCAGTGTAAAGATATGAAAGTACTTCAATGTCCTAACATTTGAGTCTTTGGAGCTTTGTTTGTATAGAAAGATACTAAAGAAAATTAAGTTTTGCCTGAAGATGAAGCACTGAAATGAGCTGAAGTGGCAATTATTACAAAAATTACAGAAAAAATTTGAAGCAGCAGTTAAAAAAGTGCTGAGAAAAGTTAGTTTCAGTTTAAAATAACATTTATGTCAATAGTTGTTGCAATTCATAAAACAGTGTGAACTCAAATCAGTATTAGCATGGACTGTTCACTCATTTGGTTGAGTCATGTGTAATCTCAGACCTGTGTGTATTTAATGCTGTGACAAAAACAGTGATTCTGCATTAATGCTGGAAATGATCAAAACCTATTCAAACAATAAAAATGTTAAGCAATTCAAACCACATACAACGCATGAGTGTAGAATAATGCTTTCCAGTGTTGAAATGGTTGCAATTATTTTGATAAACAAATAAGAATGCTTTAATATTATGGGAAATACGATTATTCACTTTTTTGATAAGAGTTAGCTGTTCTCATCAATACCACTCCCATGTATGAACTGTAAATATGGAGGTACTGCCAGAAACCAGATAGCTTAGCTTAGCGTAAAGCCTGTAAGCAGTGGGAAACAGCTACCCTTGCTCCGTGAAAAGGTATCAAAATCCACCTTCCAACATCTCTAAAATACACTAATTACCATATTATATCTCATTTGTTTAAACCATACACAAACTGTATGTAAATAACTAAGAGTTGAGAGTTGCCATTTAGATACAGGTGGAGTTACTCAAATTAAATCTGAGACTTGACACTTTACTGTAGTATCCATTATTTTATTTAAAATTGAATGGTCTTATGCTCAGAGCCTGAAGACCAAAAAATTTTAAGCTGTCCAAATACTGTTGGTCTGGACTGTATGTAAAAAATGAACAGCCTTCATTGTGGACAGATTCTATGTCATAATGTGGGGGTGCATTTTAAGTCTAATTAGTATTTACCACTACTGATAAACTTAAAAACCACCATCAGCCCGTGCCTTTTAATGGCAATAAAATCTTCAATTTTATGCTCCTTAGCTGCTTTATCCTGGAATATTTCTCTCGGCCTTATTTGAGTTTCTTTGCTCTCATACACAAAGGAAATCAAAATGTCCTCAGAGTATTGCAAATCAGAAATTTTCTCCCCCCTCCATCAGCTGTGGGAATGATAACCAGCGATGAGTGCAGCAACTTTGGGGCACCCAGGTGCAAGAGGGAGTGCTCAGCTTCAAACAGCAGGGTTTGTCTTAAACTGGAAACTACTGCCTTCATTTAAGCGTTCACTGGCTCTGGGTGACTACACCCACCCCGAACTCCACACTTCAATCAACCATTCAGTCTGACAATTACAAGATTAAATACTAATATACCTCACATGTTGCTAAAAGTCAAATACACTGTAGTTAGAAACACAACATGTATTTGTCCAACAAGGAACACACAGTCAAAGACTAAGCTACACTTAATAGGTTTGAGCAGCCAATAGATCATCTGTGCAGCAGCTTAATACGACCCATAGTTTGTTTTTTTTGTCAGGCAACCTCTAGCAGCCAAAGTAATTATGATGGGAGCAAAGGGGGAAGTCAGGTAACGTAGTATAAAGAGTGACAAAGTCCATGTTAAGAGGATGGATTGGCCAACAAAAAGCAGGACTTTCACACAGGAGACCACTGTTTGGTTTCCTGTGTGAAACTAAATATCAGTGTTATTTCCTTTATCCATGACTGTTCCACGACCTTAACCGTGTTTATTATTGTAACCGTGACGACGAAGGTCCTGCAACCTTAAGGAAATACTTATCTTTCCTCAAACCATAATTTTTTCCTAGACCTAACCAAGTAGTTTTAGTGCCTAAACCTAACCAAACTGTGACCATTCCACAAGCTTAACTGCATTTTTATTATTGTTACCATGATGACAAAGCTCTGCTATACCTGTCACTGGTACACTCCTATAAGTTGTGTTGTTGGGTGTATCAGAGGTTGGAGGACTTGTTGCACAATAACTATGGCTTTTCTTTTGATATGTTTTAATTGTCCATAAAGAATGAAAAACCATGAGGTAAAATCATCAATTTTTTTTCCTGTGCATTTATTTGAGTCAATTTTGTTAACGAAAACTGTGACTAATTATGTTTGTCAACAACTTTTTTTTCCATGACTAAGGCGAGACGATGGCGAGATGGCACAGTTAATTAAACATTAACTGTGACTATATCAACATGTTATATTGTTGACGAAAGAAGACGAGAGTAAAATGTTTTTGAAAAAATAAATACTTTACCAAAATCTCCCTATACTTTCATTGTTGAAAAAAGAGGAGACAAAATACACAGAGCATTTTTTCCAAACAATTATATAATCTAAATGTCCCTCTTTGAATGGCTGCGCTGCACATTTCTCTTCCTGCGCATTCGAATCATCTCTGTGGTGATTCTACACACCAGCACTGCACCAGTGAACCCAGGAACGCACTGACAACAGTGCTATATCGGACTTAACTATGATCAGATATCTTACATTGAAGGGAAACGAACATGATGGCAACAAAACGGGTTGATATTTGGACCCACTTCAAATATAATAAAAAAATAAGTGTGTAGTAACCTGTTGTCAGGAGAGAGGCCTTGTGGCTACAAAATCACTGGGAAAAAAACACAAACCTGAAGAGACACATTAAGGCTCACGACACAGACACTGAGGTAAACTAACATTAAGATGTTAAATAATGTTACTTTACTTATAAAGCCATATTAAGCCAACTAATAAAGGTAAGTGGTGGAACATTATCTATTAGCATCTAACAACAACAGTAAATTGCTATACTGCTTGCAGAAGGGCATTTAGTCTTACTGAAAGTCAGTAGCCCAGTCAACTACGTTGGCCAACCTTTTGCTTGAGACAAGTTTGTTTTTGTGTAGTATCAAACATGTTATCTATGTTAAAGCACACACAACTTAATTGCCATACCCGTTTCAGGTCTTGTCGATTTTGAATGGGTCCGTGATAGCTAGATGTGGTCTATGTGACCTTTGCTGGTTATTAAAATGCAGAGCATATAATGTAGAAGATTGATTTGGGCTGAATAAAGTCTGTTGGGCAGTATTTAGCTGTATAGTACTTAGCTTGCTTTGTGTGCAAAGAGGTTCCAAATATTTTCTTCGCAAATTTATTTAAATGATACTGTACAACCTATTATAAACACTGACTGTATAACACGATCTAGTACAACAATACCACTAAGGCCCACAAAATTACAGAATAAAATCAACACCTTTCTGGCACAGTCCTGACAAAACTGAACATTATAAAGGTAAAATTTCGCAGGGCTGTTGTACAAGGTTCTTTTTGATTATGATTTTGACTATGATTTCTTTTTTCTTGTTACTTTCTGATTGACTCATATTGCAAGGGTTAGATTGCATTACATCTTTACAAACTTAACTGTTAAAATCAGTTGGGTGAAATCTTATTTGAAAACCGTTTGCTGAGGTTTAACTAAAATGCTAATTCTTGGTTGTGACTAAATAGACTAGAATTTTTATGTTTTTCTTTGACTAAGACCAGACTAAAATGTCCAGAGTTTCAGTAGACTAAAAATAGACTAAAAATAAAAATGATGAGGTCAACTAAATATGACTAAAACTAACATGGATTTTTTTTAATCTCAAGACTAAGACTAAATCTAAAAATAGCTGACAAAATTAACACTAGTGTTTAAGTGGAACAAAATCCTATAAACTGTATATTTTCATGTGTTGAATATTTTTATCTAAAACAGATGTTAGAAAAATTTAACCTAGCATTGCTGCTTATTGCTAAAAATTTAGAACTGTGTCCTATATTGTTAAATAACCTAACCTACTAACTAATCACAACCCTATCTGAAACAAAATACTAAAACTTCTAAAAGTCAGTGAGGTGTCCTTCTTTGACTTTGCAGTGTGTTTTAGAGGCTAATTGTCTGAATGTTAGGTGGCTTTCATCGGCAATAAGAGTAATTTGAAATAACACCAGTAATTTACAGTTCCCTCTTATGTTTTTACATAGATGATTTAGACGGGTTTATGACCATATAATGCACAGTGTATGACACATATGTGAAAAAGCTTGTGCCGTCTTAGAGTAGCCTGAAAAGGGACATCAGCAGAAGGATAGTTTTTTTTCCCTTCTGGAGTGTCAAGCAGCAGATGAAAAGCTCACCTATCCCTCCATCTCCTACGAACGTATCAGGGCATTTCAAAGCTTTTTAACAAGAATCTGTATAGAGAATCAACAAGCACAAATCATTTCATTTGCTTTGCGCTGCTCTGATTGGTAATCTACTTTCTCCTAAAATAAGATTATTCTATTGCTCTTTAAAACTTTCTGCAATTGCTTTCTTTAAGCCTGCAGCTGTCCACTGAGGGCTTTGCTGTGTCGAGTATATCTTAAGAGTGCCTCTTATTATTGTATTTGCTCCCAGCTCTAATCTTTATCAGTATTTATAATGACAGTCGGCAATTTTTGTTTATGGCTATTTTCTATCTACTAAATAAAGACACATGCATGCCAGTGCCTGTGGAGGAAAGAAGATAAAGACTTTGCATTAATAGCAGTTTGCTAAGACATAATGCCTTGATAAAGCCAGCATCTTTGTGTGGGCTGGATTGAGTACAGTGCCAGTTCTATGTAGCACACAACTACTTTTGTATGAGAGCGCACAACTCGCATGTAACAGCTTCTATAGCTTTCTGTGTTTGTGGCTGAAGTCAAGTGTTTTTAGTGAAACAACAAAAGTTTGGATTTTTCAGCATAGAGAGTTCCAACATCTTTTGGAAAATATTTTACTCATCATTGTGAAACTGCCTATGTTGCACACACTGCACTCCTGCTGCTTACTGTACACTTTTGCTGCATTAGTTGTGACTAAATACCATTGTGTGGAGCTGTATTGGAACAAAGGCAGAAACAATGCTGAACTGTGTGAGTGGGAGCGTGTGCAGAGAAAGCGGCGTCGTTGCGGTGCTGGTCTCAGCTTCAGCTCAGTTTTGCCCATTTGGGCTTGAATTTGAGGCCTTTGTTGACGGAGCAGCTTCTCGTGCCAACTGGCAGATTTTATTTTACTTTCTTTTGTATTCTTGGAATAATTTTTAAAACTTTGGCTTTAGCCTCATTAGTCGAGTGTTCAGACCTTCAATTCAAGGCCCTGTATTGTGCTGGCATAAAAATCTGCAATTCAAATAAAAATATGCCATAGCAGCAAAAATGAAATGTACCTGTAGCTGATATTTTAGTAAGCTCTAATACAAAATACATATTTATTGAATAAAAACCATCAGGATCAACTCAGAGCTCTTTGGCTATAGAATACAATTTGTAGAGTTGGCATAAAATTAGTCATATTCCCATTTCAATAGGTGACATAAATGTTCTTCAGGGTCTTAAGGGTGATTGACATTAGCAAGCACACAGCGTATTTATACTGATAAACACGTATAGGTTTGGAGAAATGTATGACCATAGCAGGTGCAATTATGCTGAAAGATGACTACTTTTATTCTGGACTTCATTTAGACACTGCATTGTAATCTAGCTGATAAATACTGTTGGTAAAAAGTGTGAAACTTTAATATGTTAAAATGCAGCTATACCTTCATTTAAAAAAATTGGCATCAATTCCAACAACCTCCCCCATCTGTCTGTTCCATGTCATGCCTTGGCACCATCTGACCTCTTTAATTCTTAAATTGTGCGGCTGCTCAGCTTCATTGACTCAGTCTAGAAGTGTTTACTGAAGTCCTGCAGAGTGCAGCGGGACTGTTTGTGGTCTTTCATGGCCAGCGACCCCTGAGGTACTTCCTCTATTGGCCCTGAAAGGCCTCCGTGAGGCTCCCGGGCCTCCGTTGTTTTAGGTGAGCCCACTTTGTCATTGAAGCAGCTTACCAGTAAGAGGTCTACAAAGGGTCTTCAGAGGAAGGACAAGACGGCTAAAAGAGCCACAACCTCCACTTCACTCTGTCCCCATCTATTCACGTGCCTACAGTCAAAGCTCTTCAGCTGCTGAAGACAGGAAAGGCCAGTGGACCTCGTTATTGGAGTTCTACTGCTGGGAGTTTGTACCCTCTCTTTTTATTTAGGATGAGGTCTTTGGAATGGAAGGTAAATACAGTATATTTGAAGGAATTAGCTATCATGTTTAGTAAGGGTATCCGTTCACTCAAATTACAAAAAACTTCCACTAGTGGTGTCCGTCCAATCAGGTAGTTTCTGATTTTATCCAGTTGCTGAGATTTCTGCCTCAACCTCAATACAATGAAGATGAATTGGATTTAGTTTGACATTCACATGACCCATCCACATTATAAAAACATGTACTGTAAGAGTACATGAGCTTGCATGTATGCATTAGGAAGTTCATGTGTATACTATATAATCTACAGTACAATATATACAGTGTACAGTACTGATGTAGCAAATGCAACAGTTTTTCCAGTGCTTCCAACCATGTCTAAATTATACTATTTGAAACTGCAAATATGTTTACAGTGTAATGCCACTCAGATTTTTTTTTTTAAATCAACATCACTAGGAAACATTTTAATGGACATTTCTGAATAGTCACAAAATTTGAAATGTATTTGCAAAATGTTAAATGTGTACATACAGAGATGGTTGCTAATTCCATTCTTTGTTCTCAGCAAGGCTACACATGTCCTGGTCTATCTGTGTATTGGACATATTTACTCTTGTCAGGAAATCTCATTTCCCTAAATGCAGGGTAGTTTCACCATCAAAGGTTTTTAAATCCCCTCATCACTCAATACCCCATAATAACAAAGCAAAAACAGAATTTTAGAATTTTTTGCAAATTAAATTAAACATAAAAACTGAAATATCACATTGACATAAGTATTCAGACCCCTTACTCACTACTTAGTTGAAGCTCATTTGGCAGCGTTTCTTGGGTATGACGCGACGAGCTTTGTGCACCTTGATTTGGGGATTTTCTGCGATTCTTCTCTGCAGATCCTCTCAAGCTCTGTCAGGTTGGATGGGGACCATTGGTGGTGAGCTATTTTGAGGTCTCTACAGACATGTTCGATTGGGTTTAGGGCTCTGGCTGGGCATCTCAAGGACATTCACTAAGCCACTCCTGCGTTGTATTGACTGTGTGCTTAGGGTCATTGTCCTATTAGAAGGTGAACCTTTGGCCCAGTTGGAGGTCCTGAGCGCTCTTAACCAGGTTTTCATTAAGGATACCTCTGTACTTTGCTCTGTAAAGTTTTCCCTCAACCCTGACCAGCCTCCCTGTCCCTGCTGCTGAAAAACACCCGCAAAGCATGATGCTGCCACCATCATGCTTCACCGTTGGGATGGTATTTGGCAGGTAATAAGTGATGCCATGTTTCCTCCAGATAGGATCCTAAGAATTAAGGCAGAACAGTTCAATCTTGTTTCATCAGACCAGAGAATCAGTCTAAGAGTCCTTTAGGTGCTTTTTTGCAAACTCCAAGTGACTTTCATGTGCAGTGACGGTTGTCCTTATGAAAGTCTCTCCCATCTCCACAGAGGATCTCTGGAGCGCAGCCAGAGAGACCATGAGGTTCTTGGTCACCTCTCTTATCAAGCTCCTTCTCCCCAAATTGCTCAGTTTGGCCAGGCAGCGAGCTCTGGGAAGAGTCCTGGTTGTTCCAAACTTCTTTCATTGAAGAATTATGGAGGCCACTGTGCTCTTGGGAACTTTCAATGCAGCAGAATTTTTTTTGTACATTTCCCCAGATCTGTGCCTCGACACAATCCTGTCTCTGAGCTCTGCAGGCAGTTCCTTCGACCTCATGGCTTGGTTGTTGCTCTGCTATGCATTGTCAGCTTTGAGACCTTATATAGAAAGGTGTGTGCCTTTCCAAATCATGTCCAATCAATTTATTTTACCACAGGTGAACTCGCATCAAGGTGTACGAACATCTCAAAGATGATCAAGAGAAATGAGAGGCACCTGAGCTAAATTTCAAGTGTCACAGCAAAGGGTCTGGATACTTATGTCAATGTGATATTTCAGTTTTCCCTTTTTAATAAATTTGCAAAAATTTCTAAAATACTGTCATTATGGTGTACTGTGTGTATATTGATGAGGGACAAATGTGTTTAAATGATTTTAGTACAAGGCTACAACATAACAAAATGTGAAAAAAGTGAAGTGAATACTTTCTGAATGCACTGTAAAACTAACTTGACATTCTGTCATGTTGAAGGGAGGTGTGTAGCAGCTACATATGGTGTGAAAACGTAGAATGTCAGCAGTGATGAGAGCCGTCTGATGGGTTAAATCCTGCCCTAAAGTTGAACAGATAAAGAGATCCTTAACAAAAACAACACACTAGAAAAGACTTTTACCAAAACTTTTTCCTTCTTTCATTTCTCATGCACACAAACACAAAAGCTGTGGACAAAACTGAAGCACCAACAGGCCATTTTGCGAGGAAGAAATGCTTTTGCACTAATAAATTCATCATTTGTTGAACCAATGTAGTCTTTTCCACTGGTCAGAGCCAACGGAGCAAAACTGAAAGCAGATCCTGGGTGTAATTATACTGGAACTAATATGATTTTCAAATGACCCATAATTAGTTTCATGCAACACCCTCAGAGCTCTGTCAGTCTTTGTCCCCATGTCTTGGTCAAAGTAGGAACATTATTGTCAGTATTCTCCACCCAAACCCACTGTTTCTACAGTGCAGTTTTACGACAGTCAGTCATCACAGGAGGGGTCATCTCTCCGTGTTTTGATAAGTTTGATAAATTATATTTTTAGGATTCCTTTTCTGGCCACTCTAAAATAATACTATCCAAACAGTGTATGCTCCCCCAAAAACATGAAAGACCTCAGTCAGGTTCATATTTAGTAAGGCCAGGTAACCTTTAGGGGTTCCTGAAGATGGAAAATTTGGTCATAAAAGAGAATAGTTCTTGAGGCACACCTAGGCAGAATAAGGGAAAAAAAGTAAAGAATCCTTTTTTTTTTGGTATATTAATATTTCATAGGTATATTGATATTTTATATTATAATTATTATAGTTATTATAATAATAACAATACTTTAAGTGGTTTCAACCTTACAGGGTCTTCATCAAGGTGAAGATATTACAACACGCAAACTATAATAACCAAATATTAAAATAATTAAATAATAAAAATTATAGCAAAACAAATGTTTTTGTAAAGTCTTTAAAAACTTTTCTGATTTTTGCTGATTTTCACCAAGCAAATGCGAAGATTTTTTGTACTGAATGCTTCCACTGATAAAAGAAACTGAAGCTAGTACTAATTACACAATTTTGACTACTTTTAAGCCAAACACAAAACAAAACAAAATAAAATAAAACAAAAGATTAAAATCATTTCTCCACCTTAACTGAATTCCAGGCAGTGCGAAAGCAGCTTTGAAACAGTATTTAGACCTTCATAATGTAAAATAAAATACACAGAAAATATAGAGTAAATGAATAATGAATAATTATTAGAGCTTTCATATCTGGCTCTGTTCAAGATTTTCTCAGGGGTCGGAGCTTACTCTGTGAGGACTCACATTTATATGTATTTCTAGAATCTGGGCCACAGCCCTATCTCCATACCATAAACTGAGTGAATTAAGAGAGATTGATGACATCTCCATTGACTTTATTAGGCCTTTTTTTTTTTCCAGCAATGGCAGACAGTGGAGATGTCAATAGTTCCAAACACTGGGAGCTAATAGCAACGACTGTAGGGTTACATTGTTTTCAATGCATTTTTCTAAGGTTAGAAGTTCAAATCAGCCACGATTATGACATCTATTATATTTCTGATTTAGCTGTAAATATCAAAAGATATTAACACTATGTTTAAAAGCATTTGAGCTCCTTACCATCCGGAAAATGAACACCCTTAATTAGCTAACATCTATGAAAGCAGACTAGAGCTGAATGTTATCCCACCAACAGGATTAGTATTTTGGCCAAAAGGTGTGTGATATGTTTTAGCCTTCACAGTTAGCCACAAAGGTGTTGGAAAAAATTTTCAGTAATGCACACTAGCGCTTTTGTTTTGTCTGTTTGGAGGTGGTGAAATACCAATGTCCAGTAGCAAAGTATCAGTTTGCAGCACAATAAGATGCTGCTCCTAATACTAATACTCTAATACTGCTCCTTTTCAGCTGTAAAATGGTTTGAGTGATACCGTTTCTGCATGTTATCAAACCGTGTCTGTTACCATAACAAAAGTTGAGAAAAGGCATTGTCCCTATTACCTATTAACATCAGCAGGCCATATTCATATTAGTGCATAACTACTTGATTTACTTAAATGGATGGATAAATGGATAATTGATAATTCAATATTAAAACATCAGCCATTGATTTAGAATAAACAGAATTAGTTTGCAAGGCTGTACAAGTCATTAGAAGTAGCTGTTTACTGGTATAGCCTGCTGTTCCCTATGGAAAACAATAAATTTGAATAACCCCTTGAACTATTCTAAGCTAAATGAGCCACGTGACCTGCTATGTTTTTGACATCTCACTGTTGTAACTCTCTCATCTATAGGGGTCTGGCCATAAACAACACAATAAACAGATCCACTAAGTATTTGCCCTCCAAAGGGTATATTTTATAATGTGAATTTAACCCCGGTTCCTGCATTATTGATTTACATAGTATACTTGTGTTTTGAGAAACTACCTCTATTACTACAAATGCTAACCAATTTTCTCCAGCATTTGCTTCCTGCTGTCAGATTGATCCCATTGGGAAGCATTGTATTCAGTACTAACAGACTTATTTAATCACAGTCAAATAAAAACTATTTTTTTTAGTTGATTCCATTTTAGATTGATTCTTTAGTACAGGAGAAGTCAAATGAAAGCTAATTTTGAAAGCCGTAGACACTAAGGGACATAGTACGTACTCTGATTGTAGTGCACATTCGAAAAAACATAATTGGGTATTAATTTGGTGATAAATTATTCTCCTTGGACCAGGAAAATGGAATTATAGCTATCGTTATTAAGTAATCAGAATGTCTATAATTGTTTAATTAGATTTGTTTTTTGAGAGGAAGACAGTGTGTGTGTGTGTGTGTCTGTGTGCGTGTCTGTGTGTGTGTGTGTGTGTGTGTGTGTGTGTGTGTGTGTGTGTGTGTGTGTGTGTGCGTGTGCGCACACGTGTAGTTGCTGCATACGATGCCAGTGATATGAGCATGGATATGTTTCTATACAAACATATTCACTCTGTAACAAAGCCAGGCTGTTGTGTGAAACCAAAGTGCATTGTTTGTTATTTATGCCACAGCACATTTCAGAGTGTGAGTGTGTGTCTGTGTGTATGTGAGGAGCTGCACCATACTCCCATTCTCCTGATAAGATGTAGCATGCCAATCGAGGGATCTGGTGGAGACAAAGATGAAGTCCAGGTTTAGCCCCTCTATCGGCTCTAGGCGTCTGTCTCATTACCATAATCTCTGCTTTCCATTATCAGCTGGAGAGAGTGGCCGACCCTCCTGATCCAAGGGCCTGTCAAACTTTATTCTCCTCCATCCTGGGGATCCTTATTGTGCTGCCATCCAATGTGGAGCTGCTGCTAGCATGGGATACCGAACTGCCAGTGCAGTTAAGTTTGTCAGTACAGCTGCCCTGACACCGCCAGCGACACTGTAGCATAACATGCACTTTCATTTATATGTCAAATCATGTTGAGCTTCATCTTGGCTTTGCTTTTGACCCACTTTTTATAGTCTCTACACTGGTAAGGCAAAGTTAAGGGCAAAACCCATATTAATAAAGGGCAAATGAAATTTTGTTGCCAAAACACAGGCATATACATGGTTGTGCGCGCTAATTTTACTGCTGTTTTTAGGACTCATTCTGGGTACTGACTGAAATGTGTTTAGTGAGCATCAAAAATCCTTAAGTACTCAAAGTTGGGACTGAATGCATTCTCAGATTGTTATTTTACAATCAGATGTTACCTTATTATTAATTGTGATAAAACACTTGTACCTGTGCACCAGTCAGAAATATGTATTTTCTTTGCTCATGGTCCAATGTATAACATTGCTCTAATTTACAAGTGGTATCAGTTCATGTAGATAGTTTTGGTTTCAGCTGCCCAGGTGATATAAGGTATCTGTGTCTGTATCTGTTTTTATTATTATCATTATTATTGTTATTATTGTTATATTATTTTATATATATATATAGAGAGAGTTATCTCAAAACCTGAACAAAGAAACCCGAACTATCTGCATGGAGAGATTTCACTATAGGAAAGTGAGAAAAAAAATCTATTTTGTATTGAACCTTTAATACTTAGTTTTTATGACTATACATCAGTGAAACCTAGATCTGAAGAGTAAATAACTCTTATGTATGCACATCCAGATATAAGATATGTTTTGATGTGCATGCGTATGTACCTGGTATGTTGACATAAGAAGGCCATAGTAACTGTTGAAAAAGTTTCCCACACAATGAGTTAATGCTCTCAAAATCTTTATTCAACTCAGCTCGTTGGATAAGTCATTTTCAAAGGATATGTACAAACCAAACTTAATGGAAATTGCTGGCATACAGTTGAAAAAGGGAATACACAAACACACACACACACACACACACACACACACACACACACACACACACACACACACACACACACACACACACACACACACACACACACACACACACACACACACACACACACATTAATTACTTACTTAGATACTTTTGTTACTTATATGTCATCCAATTGAAGGCTGAGTTGTAACTTCTTTTTTTTTTTAAACAGATTTTGTTTAGATTTTAAACTTACATTAACCCACATTATTTACATTTCAAACATCAACAAACAATTCTCAGCTGGGACACAACACAACTCAGAGTCCTAAATTTAAAAAGGAATCCCGAAGTAGGTATCTAGACAGATAAAACAGATAAAATTAACATAGTATATATACTTTCCTTAGTATATATACTGTATAGTCCACTTTTCTTCAACATTGATTGTACAAATGCTGGTGAGAATTTATGATCAATAAATAGTTGAAGGCTTGTAAAATTCTGCAACTGTTCCAGACTTGTTTTGGACGTAAAAATTATTTACCTTCTATACTATGAATATGTTATGAAAATGACTGCTAATGTCACTCCTAAAACTCTGGACAGAAAAATAAGGTGACTGGTTTGGTAATAAGATGATTGAAAAGAAAGAAAGAAACAGGCAAACAAACAAAAAAACAAGCCTTACAGTCGTTTTTCTCAGGCACAGGCCAAATCGATGCAGTGTGGGCTAAGAGACAAAAAGGAAAAGTCAGAGACAGAAAATATTGTGAGGCAAAGAAGCCTCATTTTCACTCATATCCCTGCCGCTCCTCCACCTCTGCCCCTCTCTTCCCTAAATCCAGCAGCATGTGGAGAGAAAACAAATAGAGTCCATCCCATCGCAACTGCACCTCGAGGACTCAGTATTGCTTTTTGGAAAGTGATTGTAGCCCACTGCAGTGGCCTCAAGTGTTGTCACGCTGAGTTTGTGCCAAATTGCTCTGCAAGCAAACCCCCCTCTCACAAACACACACACACACACACACACACACACACACACACACACACACACACACACACACACACACACACACACACACACACACTCACATACACACACACACACACACACACACACACACACACACACACACATATAATTCCTCCAAACAAGGCATATACTGTATATGGAGGCTTTCTTTAAAGATGTGCATGGGCATAAATATGTTTTTTTTGTTATGTTTTGTTTTTTTGTTTTTTTACCTTGGTTTATAGGGAAACAAATTTTTGCATGGTAAAAGAATTGATTTAATTAATGCAGCAGCATGTCCTACGGCCACATGTAATCCGTTGAGAATTCTCTAGCGGGAGCTTTCAAGGGGCGCAGCTAGGGGGAATACAAAAAGATATTCTCCCTGAGACTCTTCCAGTGGCCTGTAATGGGAGCCTTGCACTAATCCCATAATTCCTTGTTTAATTAAACTAGAGAGCCGACCCTGTAATTGTCTCAGCCAGTTTGACTGGCCTTTTCTTTCCTTACTTCACCATCACATGACCAACTTTTGCAGAGAATGAAAGCACTGATACAAACAAATCAATAAACTGTACAAAAATATCCACATCTACCCTCCACTCTCTACAGTCAAGATCCAGAGTTCACTGCACAATACATTTATATTACAAAGATTTACATCAAATATGGACCTTCACATTTGCAAAGCTCTGCTCCACTGAAGACCTCTTTACTGTCCAAACAAATTTTACGCACCTGATTCATTAAAAGCTAAACCCTCTATAATGCAATAACAGGAACCTTGCAGGTTCATTGTGTGCTACATCGTCGGAGATGTACTGTATCTAAAATCCAAAAGTCATAGAGCTGGAATTTAAATGCTGCATGCTTTTTGGTTTCACCACCATGTTTTTGGTTGATGTTATTTTTTTTTATTGAAAAGTAGTACTAATAGTGTCACACTTTTGTATTTTAGTATCATTTTATGCCCTATTTTGATGAAATGGACATTATAGTCATGGGTCACTTTATGGGACATTGGTCTTGAATTTGGTGCTGGCTGTTTTTGGTGACCAAAGCTTTAAATCAGCATTTTAAATCATTTTATTCAATTCAATTCAATTTTATTTATATAGCGCCAAATCATAACAGAGGTTATCCCAGGGCACTTTTCATGTAGAGCAGGTCTAGACCATACTCTTTATATTTATATTTACAGAGACCCAACATTCCCCCATGAGCAAGCACTTGGCGACATTATGTGCCTCACAGTGAGACTCACAGTGACACTCATAGTGACGCTGAGGATCACTGTTTTGGATTGACAACCAAAAATTTCACCATGTGTCTCTCATGATTGTCATATTTCATCCAAACAGTTCAAAATCACAGTGTGGGGGGCCTTTATGAGCATCAAGATTTTCATTTTAATTCTATATTTGGTCAACATTTTTTCAGCAACATAGTCATTCAACTCTTACAAACATTTTTTCTCCAATAAAACAGAAGATTTCTCAGTTATTTGTTACAGTAACCCAACACTGTGAAGGGTGATTGGTTTAACCAACAATAGTCAGGTTCATTGTGTTCAGATTTTTAGATTTCTTTCATTTATGTGGAAGTTTAAAAAGGCATATATTTTTTATTGTTTTGCCTTTAGGAAATCTGGGAAATCCCATATGACATCTGATCTCTTTTCATCTGGACTATGATGTCATACCACAGTCTACACTAACATACAGTAGAGCATTATATCTCATTAGAAATACTCTCCAATCCTGGTAAGCAGTTGGCAGCCTAATTTGAAATGGATATCTGCATGTATCAGATAATCTACCATGGCTCCTTCTGAACAGCAGTGTGGACACATTGTGTGTGAGTGAAATCAGCTGCACACTAAATGTTTTGGGACTATTTTCAGCCTGCCAGTGTGTTTGTCTGGGTTGCCCTCAGGCCCAAAGTGAAAGAATGGTGTTACACACATCACCAAGGTGGTCTGGAAAGATTAGCACCCCTTATTACACTGCAACTCTCAGTGCTGTGCCCTGGGAGATGCTGGGATATACAGGTCTTGATATAGAATTGTACTTACCAAGCAGAAGAAAACTGTTTTTTCATATAAATAACCACACAAAGAAATCATTGGAGGCTGTGGTATCTGAAGCATAATTTGGCCCTCCTCCATCTGCTTCTCTCTCTCTGTATTTGTACAAAGTTTTGAACATGCCTGTTGCTGCTTACTTTATCACTGCCCAATGATGTGACTTGGCTTTGATTAACTGAATTTGTTATTGATAGACAAGAAAACTATAATGGCTCCAAGAATTCACATTGTCCTTGGTCAGGCACTATTCAGCTGTCTTCACCCCTTGTGGAATGGCTTGGATTCCTAAATGTAGGAAAGGGAAAAGAGAAAGAAGAAATGAAAGGAGAAAAAGTAGAAGAGGCTCTGAGGGAAAGTTAGAGAGGGGAGGTATGGATTTGGATTGGAATGGCCATCATTAGTGATTGTGAGAACCCTGGCTGATCTGTTGGTGGTGTCTATCTATCATAAATGCCAAAGCAATGTGTTTGCAGGGGTTTTTAAAAACTTTCCAATGTGCAGTCCTATACATTTCTTATTTGAGTTCACACACAGTTGCTCCATACTGTGAATGTTTGTGTCCCTTTTTGATAACTAAGCACTGTGTGTTCAGAGGTTTGATGACTTCTAATAAACACTGGTCAAATACGAAATGACAAACTGGTTGCATTTTGTGTTGCTTTGTTCGATCTGTTCATAGCTGTTGTTTGTTGTTTTGTACCTACTTTCAGTTTTGACAAATGCAGAATAACTAAAGACTTTACATGCCTGTTGGATGTGTTCTTTTCCCACTTATGCCTCCATTTGTTTTTTCATATTTTTCCCAGTTTATAATCTAGTGGACAGTGTGAATCAGACATTAGGCATTAGGATTTTCTTTTCAACAACTCTGTTGGTTGAACCTGAATTTGACATTTACTGTATATCATATCAAATATCATTGATGTGCTGTCAGGAAAAGCAAGGCAAGCAGTGCTTGACCAGTTAAAGTTAAAAATAGACATCAATTAGAACGATACCGAAGTAGAAACATATCTCTCCTTACATCTCAGAACAGTGTTTTGCCCCATAAAGGCTCTGATATTGCTTGTTTGCACGCATTTTGTAATTTACTGCCCTCTTGCGGCCGTACCAGGCTATTTCCTCTGGAAGCCAGGTTAACTACCAGCTGTTGCAGTTATCATTTTTGTCATTTTTGTGGGCGTGGCCATGTTCAATTGAGAAAGGCTGGTGCTATTCAAGCAGAGCATTTTTTGGATATGTGAGCACGCACATTGTGGATAATCCTGCGATCTTTGATGGGGGACTAGCTATAGCTAGCTACCGAAATGTGTGCTTGTCAAGCTGCCCTTGACTCAGCTTCCACTATTCTGAGATCAGTTATGATATTGCACACATTGTTATAAACATGCACAGATGTGTGTGAAAACTGAACCTGCGCATCAGAAAATAACTTCAACTGTCTTTTCTTCCTAAGCGTTAAGAGGTTGTAGTAGTAAGTAAACAAGCAAATCACACACAAATTGGTGTAAGTTTTCTTACTAATCACCTTAGTCAACATGTGTGACAACATGGAGTTAGGGTGTATTGAGGAGCTGCTTCTAATAACTCCTTTTGCAAGGAAACCTTTCAGAGACATATTTATTTAATTTACATATATACAGTTTTCCATGAAACATCACACCAAATCTTTTTAATTCTTTTCTGCTTTTTAGTTATCGTATTGATATATTGTCCTTTCTGTTAATCAAGGTGTAGGGTTCTCTGTACAAGATCTGCAGTAAATTTGAGGAGTTTGAAACAACATACTAAAGCAGGAAAATGCACACTGTCACTGGATTGTGTCATTGTTAGTTAATGGAAAATATTTTGAAGGTAACCATAGAGGTGATTTAAAAAAAATATTTTTCCTCTTTACTGCACATTTGATATATTAATGTCCGTTCAGGGGGGTGTTCTCCTTCTTCTTTTTCTGTAGTTGGTTCTTTGGCTCTGCGTGACTATGTCAATGCATGCTTCTGCTACATATACTGCATATTATTATGTTGTACACTCAGTTGTCAGTTTATTAGGAACACCTGTATTAAAGAGGTGTTGATTCAACTTGATGGTAATTTTGGAGGCTGGTGTTTGTGATGCTGCATACATTATATCTTATTTTCAAATTTGGATGTTTGTCACTTTAACAGTTTTACAACACAGTCTGCAGCAGGACCTAGCAACTTATCTACCTGCAAATGTAATTAAAATTTGTGGAAAAACAGACATCCATAGATAATTGGGATTTTATTTTAAGAGCAGACTTTAGAAATACAATACAGGTCATATACATGTCCCAACCACAGAATGGCTTTAATAAAGGATAATTTAGTTTCTGTATGTTCATTAACCATCCAAAAGAATGGCATTACATTCAATTTCAAAGGACTAATAAACAGTTTTGATCAATTATGTCTAGTATTACTGAAGTCGATGCCCACGAAAAAAAGTAAGCCAATCTGTCTTTTTACTGTTTAAAATGATGAGCCTTTTGATTTAGTCACGTAGTAGCGTGGTGTTGTTGTAGAAAAATTCATGTCATTGTATGTGCAAAATGTTGATTTTGAAACAGCAAACCAGAGATAGCATCCCATCTCTTACCAACCATGGAACTGATCTGGGCAACATAGACTGTAAATCTCAATTTTGTATTCATTACATTATTACATGTTCACAATATAAAACATGCTGACATGAAGTGATCCTCCATGTGTTTGTCCAGGCAGTCGGATGGATGAAGTGTCAGATGTGGAGTCGGAGCCTGACCTCCCCCTGAAGAGGAAGCAGCGCAGGAGTCGGACTACATTCACAGCGGAGCAGCTGGAGGAGCTGGAGAAGGCTTTCGAAAGAACCCACTATCCCGACATCTACACACGGGAAGAGCTAGCTCAGAGGACCAAACTGACTGAGGCCAGGGTCCAGGTAATACAATGACATCCAGCTGTTCATCCATCCATCCATGCATCCATGCATCCATCCATCCATCCATGCTCTCTGTCTCTCTTGCTATGTTTCTTCCGGTAACCCAAATACAACCCTGATATCTAAATCATCTGACCCAGATCTATAAAATGGACCCGGAACAGTGTCCTTTCACACACTGGGCCAATACTGTTGTAGATCAGGATGTGGATTATTTTGTAGTTTTTCCCACAAGCCCAGGCTACATCTACTTTGATTCTGCTGACTGACTGTGAGGTCCAAACGACACCACCCACTCCTTAGTGTGTCTTTAGTGTACCCTTTACCCAGGCTGCATCTGGAATGGTCCAGTAAAACAGATGTGACTGTAACACGGATCTGCCGGTTTGGAGGCTGATCTGGCTCAGAGTCAGCTGCTGTCTGCTATTTGCTAATTTTCTACATGCAGAATTCTAATTCTACATGAAACTAAGGATTGGAATTTAGGCCAGACATAAGGTCTAGCTAACTGAATTGTTGTATTTATAATCATACGAAATATTTAACATTGCTTGGATTATTTTACTTTTAAAAGACAACAGGGGGTTAAGTTTTTATTTCCAATTTTCATTAGGAAATCCCCTCATGTTATTCTGAGCTGCTTTGATGTAAAAGCATCAGTGTGTCGATGCTTTTACAGTGTAAAAGCACCGACACTGTCAGGAATCCTATCGGGAATTAAGGAATCTTTGCTCAATTAAAAAAACAGCAATAATAAATGTACTGCACTTATATAGCACTTTTCTAGTCTTATCAACCACTCAAAGCATGTGGAAGGAGGAATGATAGGAATGATAACCCCATGTTTCCAGCGATCTGATGGTCAGTAGTTTGGTTGTTGGCAGGTTTCGATCAGGTCCTCTGAAGTTAACCTGCTCCAGAGCAGGTTAACCCTGCAGCATAGGTTACCATGGTGATCTGCCCTCGTTGAAAATGAGCTAGCTTCATGATACTGGAAAACCTGAGTTGAGCCCAAAAATAGTCGGATAAACTATTAATCACAGTTTGTGGAATAGGCCCCTGGTCTATACTCTTTACTGTTTACCTTCCCATCATTGAGACGGAGGACGCATCTTGCAATAAATGTTTGGACTTCTCTATATGAGTTCATGGATAACATCTATAGATCTGAAAGCTGTCTTTTCAATTTAGTTTCAATTTTATTCAATTTTTATTCATCATTTATGTAGATGTGTCTCTACATTAGGTTCACAGAAATAACAAAACAAATGAACAAACAAATAAAACCAAAAACAAATCAATTTCTTACCCCTTCTTGTAACTAACCATGTAGATAGTGGTGTTAGATACTTGAAAGTTTGTGTTGCTCAAAACATTGAAAAATATCATTTTAAACTTCAACAGCAACATCTCTTTCCCGAAACACTTTCCCATTTATCTGGACAATCCACAGTCAAAACTGAAGAAAGTTTCTGTCAAAGACCCTTTCCCAGTCACTATAATTGTATTGGGGTGGAGACAGGTTACTCAGAGACAAATCCTCGCTCTGGAGCCTGACAATTTTCTTTCTCTCGCTCAGCTAGAGCCATATATCCCTCTGGACAACATTTCTAGTCATTATACTACATGCCGAGCAATGTGCTGGTCAAAAGTGAACAGTAACATGGTCACCTCTTCATCTTTGTTTTCAGTTGTTCAGCAATTGCACGGCTTTTGCTTTTTTCCTGTTACTTCTGCTCTGTCTTCTCTCCTCTGATAAGCATACACACAACACAGCTTTTCTCAAACTTTTTTGTTAACCTGTATGATTTGATTTATTTGTATTGTTGTACAAGATGTCACATCGTATTGGTACTTTACAGACCAAATTCCATATTTACCCACTGAGTCTAACTAATATTCACCCATACATAACAGCATAATGCTGAAGACTCTGCCATCTCAGCCAAGGAAACTGTTTTTGGTCTCTGTTTTGACAGTTCCAATGTGTCCCAGTAGTGCTGGAGAAAGTACTGTGGAGCTCTAACAACAGCTGTTAGGTGTTTAGCAGTAACGTGGGGGCTGCATTCCCCATGCATTTCTCACACCCCAACATCTTGGCCTGAATCTGTTTTTCCCACCACTTTCAAGCCCACCACTCATTGAAAAATTCCCAGCAGATCACATAAGAGTGTGGGCTGTCTCAAGGGAGCTTTAATCCACAACAGTAACATGGATCAATCACAGAATTACTACTTGACGCTGGTCATTCTGCATTCACTGACACAGGTTTCAGTCAGATATGAAAAAAGAACAGTTAATTTACACTTGGAAAATCTGGTCATGGATCAAGGACCACTTTCTCACTTGCTCTGGAGTTTTTGGCAGTATCAAATGACCCTCACCCATGTTGACTTGTCACCTGTCAAGTGCTGTCAAGTGTCAACAATGAACTTAGAGTCCTTAGAATCTTCACGTTTGAACATCTATAGTTCCATAGCAACTGAGTATACTCAATCTGCTAATGCGGACTGATTTGGTGGAAAGCTCCAGAACAAGTGAGTAAGTGGTACTTGAGATGTAACCAAGACTTGATTTTGCACATTTTTGAAGTACTAGATCTAATCATATACAGAGGGGTGACAAATGAAAGGAAAAACCCGGGGGTTTGCATAGATTCTCTAAGTGTGCCTACAAACTATATAATTAGCAAAATCTTTCACTGTGTCAAACTGTACGATTTCAGTTTTGAAGCATGTCAGATGGTGGAGACATGTCATCAACTTCATCATCATCCAACTGCACCACTCTCATCTTTTGAAAATGACATAGTTGGGATGTACCTAAGTACTGACCTCAAGTTAAAATTTTAGGCACTTGTACTTGACTTGTTTATGTTCCTTTCATTATTATTACTATTACTATTATTATTATTATTATTATTATTATTGTTAATTTATTGAACTTTTGTGCAATGACACTAGAGGCATTCTATTCTATTCTATTCTTTTCAAATTAATGAAGAGTTTATAAAATATGGTGCTTTGTTAGAAATTAAACTCCCTAGCAGTAAATACAGTACAGTTACAGATGAATGAGCAACTATTTTGATGGTCATTTTTCATTCAAAAATGCCAAACATTTCATAGTTCCAGCTACGCAAATGTGAAGATTTGCTGGTTTTACTTTTTTAATTATTTTGCCTATCCTAACCATTTTAATCATTTTAATTTATTTTTAATAATTTTGAGGTTTGGACTATTGTATCACTTTGGGCACTTGGTAATTGTGACAACATTTCTCACTACACTCATTGAAAACTGGAACACCTGTACACCAGCTTATTCATGAAATTATCCAATCAGGCAATCATGTGGTAGCATTGCAATGCATAAAATCATGCAGATGAAAGTCAGGAGCTTCACCTTGTTGACGAGAGAAGTCAGAGGAGATTGGCCAGAGTGGTTGGAGCTGACAGATATGCTACAGTAACTCAGATAACCACTCTTTACAACTGTGGCGAGCGGATAAGCATCTCAGAATGCACAACACGTCCAACCTTGAGGCGGATGGTCTACAATAGCAGAAGACCACGTCAGGTTCCACTCCTGTCAGCCAAGAACAGTGGGTACAGGCTCACCAAAACTTGACAGCTAAGACTGGAAAAGCATAGGCTGGTCTGATGAAAGTGGGTTTCTGCTGAGGCTCGCAGATGGTAGGGTCGGAATTTGAAGTCAACAGCATGAGTCCATGGACCCAACCTGCCTTCCGCCAACAGTCCAGGTGGTGGTGTAATGGTGTGGGGAGTGATTTCTTGGCTCACTCCAACCAATCACGGTTTGAATACCACAGTGTATCTTAGTACTGTTGTTGACCATGTGCATCACTTCATGAGTCAATATGGAGTGTTGATTTTGCATGTGAGTTTTAGGTTTTGAGCAATAGCAATACTCTTGCTCACCAGTGTATTATGTGTCATTTCTTGTTGTATTCTGACTTGTTGGTTTGTAAACTTGGGTCATAGCAGAAATCACATTGTATGATTTTGGTTCTAAATTTCACTGACATTGCCAGAGTTTTGAAAGAGGCTGTTTTTGGTCAGCGAAGCTCCAAATAAGCTGTTGGTGATCTTGTGTCAAAATACAATCTAAGAGCACTGGATTGACAGATAAAGATTTCACCATGATTTTTTTACAATTCTCTACTTTTACCTGGGACAACACAAAATCATAAAGTACGTATGGGCTTTAAGTCTCTGGAACTCTACTGGAGGGATGGAAGACAATTCTTCAAAAAGATATTCCCTCTTATAGTGTTTTAATGATGGTGGTTGAGAGCGTTTTCTGACACGTTGCTCCTAAATTTCCCATAGGTGTTCAATTGGGTTGAGATCTGGTGACTGTGAAGGCCACAGCATATGATTCACATCATTTTCATCTTCATCAAACATTCAGTGAGCCCTCATGCCCTCAGGCATCTGTATTCAGAATGTTTATACAATCATTTATTCAGGTGTTTCCTTTCATTAGTCAATTATAATATTTACATTTTTACTTTTAATAAATTCATTTGGAAAATGTTATATTTCAAATGCTGTTGCATATATCTGGCAGCTAAAATAGTAACTTTAAGAGCATTTATGTAAATTATCAATCACTTCCACTACAATTGATTTTCTAATCGTTCATAATATCATTTACATAGTGTTGTGTCAAGGGTATATGTCAGTAATCGTTGATTGGTATAAAGTTATGCCACTTACATTTGAAATGACTATTATTATTGATATTATTATTATTAAGAGATAGAGAGAGAGATTTTGTTCCCCTGTCGACATATCTAATGGCAGGTGTGAGAGCAAGAAGAGCAATGGAAAGGCACATAAATGAGGAAAAATGATTTTGTAAAAATTGTTAAATAGAGGGATAGTAGGAGGCATTTACTGAGGAAAGAAGGTAGATTATAGTATGAAGAGGCAGAAGAACTGAATAACAAACAAAAAAACAGGTATGTCAAACAGAAAGGATGTGTGTGTGTGTGTGTAGTTTATAGGGTTTTATAGGGAGTGAGATTTGACATCAATCCAAGAGAGACTGATGTCAAACCTCTTCATGGCTCTAAGTCTCTCTAATGTCAGACTTTACTGCGGTGACATTCAATCAAGTTATCCAGGTTTTACTGCTAATCCTGGACATCAGCTTCCTATCACACACACTCATACACACAATGGTGATATTATTTTTCTCTTCACAGTCTCTTCCATCCACAGTCATGTCTTTGCTCTGCAGGATGAGTTGGACTGTTGAGTTGATCAGTCAGACTCTACTTCTCCTGCCTTTCTGGCAGAAGTACCTCAGGGCAACAACACCTGTTCTAATTATTTGAGTCTCCTGTACAGAAATGGGAGTCCAAATGATGTTCTCCACTTGAAAGGCATATTTTCATTTGCTCCAAATGAAAAAAGCAGATTCCTGGAGAAAGTGAGCGAGTGGAAAGCTGGGGGCAATACATAGATTTCTGCTACGTCTCTGGATGTGTGGTGTGTGCATGTGGTGTGTATGTGTGTGCATGTATTAACTCGTGAGTGTTATTGTATGGATTGATGCAAATTACGCAAATGATAAAAATGCAGTTACCTGTTTGTCCTAATGAGGGACAGGTTGTGTGAGGAACACACAGTGGAACAGAGATAGATCTAGGCTCTTTGGGTGTTCTTCGGAGTGACAGGCCGACACTTGTTCTGAGCTTCTGACTTTCAGTTGGCTTTAATTAAGAACTTGGAAATTAGTGCCCTGCAAAGTTGAAAATGAGGACAGTTTAGCTTTTGGCAGTACACACACCTTTGGCGAGCACCTTAGTTTATGTCCATTACCTCAACATTGTTTGAGACCTGCACTCTCTAGCAAACATTTTGGGACTGTTTGGCGACTGTCTTTTTATCTGATTTTTGTGCATCATGTAGGTGGTCATCTGTAATTTTAGGAAGGAAGTCATCTGACCAGGCAATCAACTCACCTCTGTAAAACCATATAGTGCTACTTCAACTACTGCTGGTTCAACTCTAGGAATGTGCACGCATGGGCAATCACAAGAGAGGGAGTTTGCAGATGGACAGACAAAGAGTGAAACTGAAACTTAACTTTTATCTGGTAAATTATTCAATGTAATGATCAGCATAATTCTTAGGTTTATCAAAGAAGTGTTGGAAACTACATGGCAGACTGGAGTCAGACAACGGACTCCTTCTCAGTGCTGACAGTGAGAAGGAAGGTGACAGTTGTCTTGTGAATGGATCAAATGTGGGTCCAACACATGCTGAGTTGACCTGCATCATATGTGGGTCTGCTGTCTGAAAGCGGTATTACACTAAATGTAATTTTCAGGAGGGTTAATGCAATGTGGAAGTCTACAGAAACTAATGCAGCATTTCTTATTCCTTTGTTAGACTTATGTCTACTGCAGTATGCTTGAGGCAGAGTTAAACATATATTTTTAAATAAGCCAACATATATTTATCGCCTGAAATGGAAGTCAAATGGTCGTCCCTGGCCTGAAAGTCAGACACACTACATAAAAGAAAAACTACTTTCAGCATTGGTACTAAAGGCTGGCTCTGGACATAAATTGCATACTGAAGAATCCAGCAATATGAATGTAATTCTTGCCAGAACTGCAAAATTTCAGCAGTGAATTTGCAAAAGTGAAGTTGCTTAAATTTTATTGAGAGGTAGTTTTGAGGGCTTACTGAAAATTGTTATACACTATTTAGGAACATTTGTTTTCTTGTGTCCTTTTGTAAAATGAGACCAAGTTAAAAAAAAAAAAAAAAAGATTCCATAACCTCTTTACCAAGTACAAAACTATAAGGTGGTGTGGTGGGTGTGGTAGTTGCTTTGATCAGTCATGTGTGAAGCGTTTTGCTCCTCTCCCTCCACTTTGGCCTCTATTCATCTTATTGAGGCTGCATTCAGTTGCCTGGAGTCAATGAAACACAATGCATGATTAACCCCACACACTTTACAGATAATAAAATACACACACACTCCATTGACGTACTATTTACTTTCTCTTCGATGCCAAAGATTAATAACCTCTTTTTTTGTTTGTTTTTACAATTGGCTGACATTTTAAAGTTTCCTCATTTGAGCTCTTCTGATGTAGTAAGACTAAAAAAAACAAAAAAACAATCACAATGATTGAATAGTAAGTTAATGTTTTTCAGGCTGTCAGTACACTGTGACATCACTTTTGGGTGTGGTTAGGCTGCAACAGAACACACATCAGTGCTGCTGGGTGTATGTTTGAAGTATGCAGCAGTGTATGTGCTAGCTCAGCTGACAGAGACAGCTCCACAGATGTGATGAACACTGTGCACTACACACCAGTTCCATTAAACTGTTCAATTTCAAAATACAATCTGTCCCAACAAAGCTTCTTTTTTTTTCACTGTGACACTGCCATAGCATGAAACACAACTTATGGTGAATTGACTGCACTTATATAGCACTTTTCTAGTCTTATCGACCACTCAAAGCGCTTTACACCAAATGTCACATTCACCCATTCACACACACATCCATTCAGCACTTTCTTTCTATACATACAGCGCTTTTCAATTCATACACACACACATTCACTCAATTTTGGTGTTCAGCGTCTTGCCCAAGGACACTTCGATATGTGGACTGGAGGAGCCTTGGATTGAACCACCAACCCTTTGGTTAGTGGACAACCTACTCTACCTCCTGAGCCACAGTTGCCCCTGCTGTCAGCTAATTTGTAATTTATTAAAGGTACATCGGAAAGCCCACTCTGACTCTTTTTACTCTTTTTTTTTTCAGGTGTGGTTCAGCAATCGAAGGGCGAGATGGCGAAAACAAGCAGGAGCCAATCAGCTAGCAGCATTCAACCACCTGTTGCCAGGTGGATTTCCTCCCACAGGGATGCCAACACTTCCTACATACCAGCTGCCAGAGTCCAGCTACCCAACCAACACTCTGTCCCAAGGTGAAGCAGATAACACTTTTAACACTGATAATACACAGATGAAAGTAAAGTCCAATATGCAGTGTGTTGTAGGTTGTTGCCTCTTGTTATAGAGTCTCAAAGTGTGTGGAACTCTGCTGGAGGGATGAACAGCATTCTTCCAAAAGATATTCCCTTAGTGAGAAAGGGGGTGGAGAGTGCTGTCTAATACATTGCTCCAAAATCCCGTCCACATAGGTGTCCAATTGAGTTGACATCTGATGACTGTGAAGGCCATAGCATATGATTCACATCAATTTCATCTTCATCAGACCATTCAGTGAGCCCTCTTGTACTGTATGGAGGCATCTGCATTCAGTATATTTCTAAACTCATTTATTCAGGTATTTCCTTTCATTTATCACATATGTGTACTTTATATATATGAGATGTGTAATGTTTTACATGGCATTATTCTGTATGACGTTAGAGACTTCATACTCTGCTATTGAAAAACTTGTTTGTTGGGGAGTGCTTGTTCTGGTTGACAATGTAATTTCCATCTTAAGTTGCTAGACAAAGTCTTGATAACCAACTTGTAAATCAAGATGCAAGTCAAACATCAAGCTGTTAAAGAGTCAGATTTCCTCAGGAGTTAGTGGAAACCCCCTTGTTTTGGTCTTCTTCTTCCCCCTAGGGTTCAAAAACTGATTTCAATTGAATGAAAGGCAATTTCACACATGTAGTTCTGTTGATTTGGTCTGGACCAAGGGAAAAAATTAGTGTTGTCCTGATCAAGTTTTTCTGGCCATGATTCTGATCCGAATTATACTGGGTATCTGATTATACCAAGTCCAATCTAATATGTAAAAGCAGAAGATAGGATGCTATGCAATGCTGATTTGTATCTGGCAAATAAATAACAGGTGTTATTTGGCACACTTTATTTTTACAGGCAACTTAGTCCAAATACAGATGGTTCGGGTTCAAAAATATTAAATTGATCACCTGAAATTATTGATCTCATAGGAATGAAACTTTATCTGGGTGATTCCTCGAGTTTTTGGAACTACAAAAATCACCGTGTGAACAATCCATTCACACTTGAACACAAATGCTACAATGATCACAAATGATCGGCTAAAAAGTACGCCGGCTAAAAATGAGAAGCTGCTAACTGAATATTTTGCACACTGTTGCTCTTTGCTAATGCGAAACAGAGAGTCAGAGATGGACTTTAGCAAATCTGTAGATTTAACCAACCTGGATGTCAGAGTTACTTGCACTAGTGCCCCTAAATAATTTTTCACATTGACACACTCTAATTTTCACTCTCATATATGTAGCAAAAATACTTACACTTGTAGGCTGTCGTAAAGGAGAAAAAAAATGATTCTGAGAATTACTGGCATTATCAGACTGCAAGTTGACCATATGTTATGAATAATGACAAACAGGTCAAGACAGGGTAAACTAGAGGCACCCTGTACAGCAATATTCTGGGGCTATTCCTGAGGGATCGCTACATCACACATTTTTTAATGGACTCCTGCACTCACATGCTGATGCACATAGGTGTTACCATGGTTACCAAATAATTTGCATAATTTATACAGATCTCTTGTTAACAACCTGAAACGTTAACAATCAATTAATCAATCAGTTTATCAATTGATAAACTGATTTAATTTAGCTTTAGCTTTTGAAATAATGCTAAAATCACGTCTACTACCACAAAATCCTGTAGCTGGTCGGCTGACAGCAGACCAAAAAACTAACTGCACCAGAATCCGGCTGGAAGACTTTGGACCAAGACCCACTTTCCCTCTTTTACTCTCTCAGTCATGTTGTGTGGCCTGCACCAGAGTTCAATTGACAGCCTTCTCACCAGCCCAAACAAAACCACACTAACTGGAAAAAGGCACCAGAATTTGTTTAAACCAAACCAAACACGTTAACACCCTGATGAACAGAAGCCTGCCATCTAGTTCAGTCAAATCAAGTCCGTGCTAAGCTCACTTGGTATGCTCTTCTTCCTGCCAAGTATTGTATATCCAAATCATCCTTTTCATCATAGTGGTGTACTTAAGGTGTCAGTTCTGTCAGTGTCAGCGCCATGCCCACTGCTCTACTGCTCAAAACTATGCTATCTCCTGCTGCCACCGCTACTGCTGTTCATAGATATATCCCAGATGAGTTTACTCCCATTTAGCACACAGACTGGTTGCTGGGGGAAATTGCTAGCCCAGCTCCTGTCCTACTTACATGTTTGAGCAACTTAAGAAATAGATCTATTATATTGTACACATCAACAGAAAGGGGTAAAGGGAGTGTTTTAAATGGTATATTTTTAGGTGCTCAGCTATGTGCTGTTGTGATTTGCTCTTTAGATGTTGGTGGTACAGTTCACCGTCCCCAGCCGATACCTCCGTCCACAATGCACCAGAGCGGTCTGTCCAGCACTGACAGCAGCTCTGCCTATGGTCTCACCTCCAACCGCCACGGCTTCTCCAGTTACTCTGACACTTTCATGAGCTCTACAGCACCTAGCAACCACGTCAACCCTGTCACCAACGGACTTGCCCCACAGGTAAGACCCTCTGGACTAGGGTAACATTTATGCATGAGGATGTATACTTATGGTAACATTAACTCAGTCATGAATCAAGTAAAGTAGATAGACCTCATTTTTATGGGATGTAATGTATTACAGTAGCCCCAGTAATGCCCTGTTATTCTGACATTTTGGTGGGTTGGCTTGTTTGCTGTTTTAATGTGAGTTGGACAGGACGATCCATATCAGCTTCTTCTTTGTGTGTTCAGGGTAGAGACTGGTTGTCTCCACCAAAAGAGGAGAAATACACCTTCTGGCAATTTTAGACTTATCCTATTTACAAGTTGTGTCTAGCCACTGGTACATCCCAAAATCTCCTGGGCTTTTTTAATGGTTAGAGGGTATGTGAAGTTGGCAGCTTAGGTGAGGAGGTGACTCCTTGTATGCACAAGCTTACCGTTTGTGGTCACTGAATTGCTGAATTGAAAGTGTTGGCTGGTTGCTCATTAAATCATGATGTTTATACACATGTAGTTAAAATTAGATGAAAAATGTTCCCCTTGCCACTGGCTGCAACACAAGTCAATTCAACCCCGATCAATTCAACCCCGTGTTTAATAGTTGGAGGGGTGTTCTTTTCAGTTGGAGAGGTGTTCTTTTCATGAAATTCTGCACCCTTTTTTTCTCCAAACATACCTTTGCTCATTACGGCCAAAAAGTTATTTTTTAATTTCATCAGTCCAGAGGACTTGTTTCCACGATGCATCATGCTTGTTTAGATGTTCCTTAGCAAACTTCTGGTACTGAATTTTGTGGTGAGGACACAGGAACGGTTTTCTTTTGATTACTCTTCCATGAAGATCATATCTGTGCAGGTGTCACTGCACAGTAGAAAAGTGCACCACCACTCCAGAGTCTGCTAAATCTTTCTGAAGGTCTTTTGTAGTCAAACTGCGGCTTTGAATTGCCTTTTTAGAAATCCAGTTCTCTCAGAAAGTTTTCTTGGTCTTCCAGACGTCAACTAGACCTCCACCATTCCTGTTAACTGCCATTTCTTAATTACGTTACAAACTGAGGAAACGGCTACCTGAAAATGCTTTGCTATCTTCTTTTAGCCTTCTCCTGTTTTGTGGGCTTCAATTATTTTAATTATCAGAGTGCTAGGCAGCTGCTTAGAAGAGCATCACTCTGCCTTTCCTAAGGAAAGCCCTGACAAGCTAATTAAGGTCTGAGACCTTGGTAAAAGTTATCTGAAAGCTCGAATCTCTTGGGGTGCCCAGACATTTGATGCTCCTTTCCTCTTTTTCAATCTAAAATTCTACAAAACAAAAATAATACACTTGTCTTGCTTAAAATGTTGAAATCAATATTTCACCTTTAACTTTATGCGTGTTGGAGATCAGTTCATCCTCTACTTACTTAACTATTCACAGGAAAATAAATTTTGACCAGGGGTACCCAAACTTTTTCATGCCACTTTTATAGTATTATTAATAGTATTTGAATGTACAGTACTGTTTTAACTTTGTTGAAATGAGTAGGTGAAATCAAACATTTCCAAGTTATTACGAAGATTTTACTTTTAGTCCTTAAATGCCTCATTATCTGCACTGACTATATTGCTAAATGGGGGAATTAGAACAATGACATTTTACACTTAATTTTATCCCCTGTCCCTGATTCTGCAAAATGAACTATATTGATTGACCCCATGTCTCTTAATGGATTCTGTCTTGAACTTTCAAACAGAAAGATCATTTGAAGAACATATCATTTCCACTCTTCAAGGGAAGAAATAGAAAAAAATAATTATCTCATTGACTAATGACTTTGATCATTAATTTCAGACAGTGTCTCTCATTTCGTAAATAACAGATGTTGCTGTCAATGCAGCCTGCTCTAACAAAATGTAGCATATATCCAAGTATCATAACCTGTAGTCCTTATGTTTGTCTGTGACATTTGATTTAGTGCAAGTGACTCTGTGTATTCTGTCTGAATACAAAGAAACAGGTTTTTAGTCCACTGGTAAACTTGATCATTGGGTCAAATTTGTTATGATTTTGAACTGGACCATAAAAACATGGGTGGTTACATAGAGCTCTTTGAACAAAATTATTGCAGTCAACTTTCTGTTATTTATACATAAGCTCTTTGGCATTCCATTTCTATTGGTACCCAGTGGATCAGTTTACCGATTTTGGACAGTACATTCTTGCAGTGGCACAATAGTGATCAGTTTAAAATTGATTACCTACTGGTTTGAATAGTACAGTTTCTATTTTTCCAGATTTTCTTGAGGTTATAGAGATCTGACTTCTGAGTTTATTCATGATATTGAGAAAATGAAATGATTTTTGAGCTCTCCGGTCTCCTGCCTTCACCCACGAACATTGGCAAACTCTTGGGCTGAAGGTGAGCCCATTCCATCCTTACAAAAAGGTATGAATATAGAGTTATCTGTGTCACAAACAACAACAACATTTGTTTGAAATATTATCAAGAATGTGAAAAGCAGCCGACCCTATTATAAAACTTAAGTAAATTGATTAGCTTAAAAGGATAAGCCAACTATTAATTGACACTGGCAAAATGTCTTATAATCTGATTGGGTAGGTAAAACTCAGTTCAGAAAAACTGCCAAATTTTGTGAGGAATGTCTCTTAAAAACTGCACTGATTTTTTAAATCATTCAAAAATCTTTAAAGCCAGTAAATGGACCGTGAATTATGAATTTTTTTGGCAAAAGATGTAAAATATTTGTAAATCTCATTCTAGAGAGTAAGACATTTGTTTTTGAGAGCAAAACATATTAGAGAAGCAGTCACAGTAATTAACTTACAAGGGATTAACTATTTGTTATTTAGTTGAGTTGTTTAGGGTTCATATATTTGTCAACCTGATATCTGTCATCTGACATCTGGTTTCTGGCACCTGCTCAGACCTGGCATTGACATGCATCTTGGGTGATCGAATCACTAGTGGAGAGCTCTAAGTACAGGTTTGAATGCACCCAAGATTTGATACTGCACTATTTGATACGCCACAACAGTGAGCTGCTTGACGAAGCTGCTTTGACTTGACTCAGGTCAAAGTCTTTCTTTCCACTAAAGCAAACCTGGCTACCCGGCCTGCATCAAAAACCACTAATTGGCAAATTTTAAAAATAGTTTTACTATATATGAGGTCATTGGTGGAAAAGTTTAAGTTGGATGTGCTGTATTGAACCTGATCTTAGCTAGACTCAAATATGTCTTTCACCCTGTCAGAGGCATCTCCAGCTAATTTCAACCTTTTAAATGTTTTCAGATCTGACAGGAGATATAGTGACCATATTTTTTGACAAGCAGCTATCCTTTGGGGAGATTAGCTCTGTGTTTAAAAGCAGACTGAAATCTTTTCTGTTTTTACTATGAATGTGATTAGTTTTCCTTTATTGTGTTGAAAGTATATTGGAATTGGTCTTTTGTTTGTTTCTATGTTGTCTTTACACATGTATGCTTTACATGTGTATATGTATGTGCTGTATGTACATACTGTCTGTTTTTATGTTAAGCCCACTGAATCTCCCCTATAATGAAATACGCTATATAAATAAAGGTTGCTTTGCAGCAATGGCTGAGCCAGGTTTCAATTTAACATAATCCAGGGCTTTACAGAATCAACACTGGTGATAGGGTTGGTTTTTCATGCAGTGATGTTGGTCTCTTAGTTGGGGCTGCAGTGCAGTTTTCTCTGGACAAACAGCATCAGCATGTCAATTCATTGCTGTTAGCCTGACTATGACATCGCTGTGCAGTCCGTGTTTATTGTCCTTTCATTCTATTCTGAATGACTCCAAGTCCCAGCTGAAGCTTTTCCATTATTGGTTCACTGCTGTTGACCCTTTAATCATGTTTCCAGGCATTTACATGAGATAACAATGTAGGGTGAATTTCCTAAGATCCTACTTCAAAATTGCAGGAAGACCACATGCTGTACGTCTGACAGGCAATAATTCAATTTGAAACAGCTATATTGCATTTGGAATGTAATTCACACAAGCCATTTCTGCACCTCCTCCTCTCAAATTGAATGGGAAAGAATTAGAGGCTGACTTTCATGTGGAGATGGAGTGCGCAGCCAATTCCAAGTCTTATTGACAGAAAGACAAAATGACAGTATGAAATGCCATCCCTGTGATAGCACTGCATGTGTAAATAGAAAACCTTTTCACAGCTTCACCATCAGAGTTGTTACAACCCCCCTCACCCTAAGATAGCCTGCAAAAATAAAGCTTTTTATTTCCAACCACACTTTTTGACAAATTCCCATAAACCTATTCTGCTTTAGAGCTATCTAAGTGGTGAGGAGTTTTTTTCAGTCAGACAGACAGTGATGCTGGACCACTAATCCCTTTTTGTCAGGTCAGACAACTTAGTGACCTGCCACTGAAGATGAAACTATTACTTCCCATAGTGACCCCAACACATCAACACATCACACGAGTAAAGCAGAACACATTTCTCCTCTTGCGGTCTCATTTCCTCTCCAGTTTGTTTTGAGAGGAAGATTTAGCCTGCTTTGGAATGGTGGAGCTCTCTGGCTTGCTATTTGATGTCGGGGTGAGAGATAGAGAGAGAGAGAGCAGGCGAGTAAGGATAGAATAGAGTGGGTTTCAGTGTTGGGGGATCAGAGCTGCTTTGGTTCTCCAGCTCTGTCTCTTTGATCCATATCCCCAGGCCTGCCTGCCTGCCTCGCTAACTCAGGCCTCTGCTTGTGATTCCTGACAACTGTCGGCCTGAGATAAGAAGGTAGGGTGGGGGGCTGTGGGGGGGCCTCTTCTACCACCCTACCCCCCACCTCCACCCCTCGTACCCTGCACCACTACATTTCATACACTTCCATTAACATTAACAATAACCTCTTCTTTAGAAAACAGTGAGGAAATGAGTTGAATTATATTTGAAAATCCTGGGCACAGAGCCCCCCCCCAAAAAAAATACAAATAAAAGCACCCCCTTTCCATTGCCTGTCCCCCTCCTGCAGCCCCCAGTTCCCAGTGTGTTGACACGGCTGTGTGTACCTGAATGTCAATGAGTGTGGTGCCTAATATTAGTCTCAGCTGCTATTAGAATTTGTAGTACTAAGCCCTTTGACTGGGCACGCTGTCAACTGGAACGCTCCCATGTCAACAAATCAAAAAGGATGAGCACATATATTTACATCATTCCTATAATGAGGAATAGAGTGGGGGCAGGGGGCTAGATGTTAATTAGAAATCTCCTGAAAAACAGACGCTGCTTCATTTTGGCAAGAAGCAAAGAGGCAAGGAGCTTTATAGCAAATAAATAAATAAAAGACCTACTCAAGAAATCCACCAGAAAAGCAGAGGAATTTAAATCATACCCACTGATGGAATGTTTGTAGGATATATTTTTCTTTATTTATCACTAAGTGTGTTCTCCTTTAAACAGAGCCCAGGGTGCTGTCTGACTAACTGAGTGGGTAGAAAAGTGTTAAGCCCCTCTAGTTCCTGTGGTTTGAATTGATTGTAGGCGTTGACTGGCTGAAGCACACTAACAACTACATCTACTGTTTTATTTATGTGATCACTTTTTAAAAACACATATACCATGACAACAGAGAATACCTGATTCTGATTGGCAAGAGGGGTGTGCATTATTTTCAGATACCATCAAATTTCTCATGTAGTGTCCTGTTCAGCGTTAAAAATGAATTCACAGACCAGGATTCTTCTGGTTTTGGTTCAACACCTCTGAGTCCCTGCCTACTTCTCTGATGCTCAGTGGTTCAGTTCTGTGGTTCATTTGACCTGATGTCACTAGATATTAAGTAGTCGTGGTCACTGTCACTCACCCCTGGGTGGCAATCAGCACCGACTGATGCATTCACATGGAAAAGAACTAATCTGAAATGGTAAAGAGCTTTATTCCGTTCAGCTACGGAGATTCAGACAGAATTCAGGTAACGATTTTCACATACTGTCGAAGTAAAGTGAAGCAATGCCATCTAAGGGATTGACCAAGCACACAGTTTCTGAGTGAAACAAAAAATGAAATCAAAATATTATTACAAACAGAATACCTTTGAAAATAAAAGGACCATATACCTTTAGTTTTTTTTTTCTTTATACATGTGTGACTAAAAATACTTACAATCGGTGAAGTAATGTCAAAATAGTTCTATTGGCCACACCATACTCTTATTATTTAGTGTTTTCAGATACTAGGAGTATTTACATATATAATTTGCAAAAAGTGGAAATGTACTTTAATTTATAATAATGAATGTATGCGCAAATTTGTTAATTACATGCCCATTACATGTAAGCATTGGACAAGTGGAAATTTTCTCTGATTATGGCAGCAGAGGAAAGGAGTCAAACCATCAAGACTTCTCCTCCAAAGTTCATTATAATGGACAAAAGGGTCAGTGTAGGAGAAATGTTGATCTACTGGTGATGCTAGATAAAAAGTCAAGGGGTCAACAAAATCATTCTTCGGATACTGGTATCCATAGACTATCAAGAGAAAGAAAACAGAAAAAAAAATCACTCAAATATGGTTTGATGTGCAGTAACTGCAAAACAGTAAGGTGCAACAAACTGAACAAAGACAGTAAAACAAGTGGGTCTTGCAAATGCAGATCCAGGACCACAAGACTGATTTTACAGCTCCAATGAGACTGTTGTATTACCTTGTCAGTAACTTCTTTTGTAAGGTAAAGATATTGCAAAGAAGGTATTCCCTACACAACAAACAGATATTTATACTGCACTGTCTGTTTGTAGGCATGTTGCTTTCAAGCTCTCTGAGATGCCGTCAGGATCCAGCTGCCTGCTTTTTGCAGTGGCACTTTGCCTGTCAGCCTTCAGGTGAGGGCCATCTCTCTCTTTATTTACATGTCATTAGGGTGAGGAGGAGCAGATACTGACAGCTGCCATTTGAGCTGACATCCCTTGTGTAAGGGCAGTTTCTGAATTTTATGAGTGCAGTAGAATTTTTTCTTTTCAGCAGATGAATTTTTATTTCAAAAACTGAATTCCTGCATATTACTCTCCTCCAAAACAAAAACAGTCATGAAAAAACAAACAAACAGCCCCCCCCCGGAAAAACAAACAAAACAAACTTCAAAATTTACTGTAGTATTCAAATCGATTAAGCTGTCAGTGTATTATAATTAAACATGGTAAAGGTCAGTTACTCAAGCGACACACTCCTGACTCCATACATCAAACACAACTGCTCTGAGTTTCTCTTTTTAACAGAATGACTCTTCTCATTCCCTCATTAATTCCAGTCATTTCCTATCTTCTGTTATTTTTCTTTCAGTTTTTAAGTACCATCAGTGAATCCTAACACAATCTGGTGATGTTTCACTTGACAGCCTAACAGGAAAGGGAGGAATCATGCCCTTTGAGCTGTTGCATTGCTTTTAATGTGAAATATCTGTGCAGCAAGTTTTGAATTTATTGACAAAAGCTTAACATTTAACAAAACAAAACAAAACAAAATAAACGAGGAAGTGTTGGGTTTGGCTTACCAGCCAATTAAAACAGAGCAAATCACAAAACAGGAAGATTTCTTAATAACATACTACATAGTACCTATAAACAGGGGAAATTAGAAATAAATGCCTATCTCCAATATAAGCCTGTTGTAAAACATCTCAACTCAAGGTTCCTTTACTTGCTTTTTTGTGAGCTTTGACTATATCAAATGGTTTCATCAGCAGTTGATGTTGGTCAGTTGTCATGGACTTGTAGATATTGAAACTTTACATTATTCACAGCACCTTCATGTATAAAGTTGAGAATGACAGTGAAACTTGGTAGTTTGAGCTCCATAACAGTTTGAGCTCTAAGTAGACTGAAATTATTTAGTTGACAAAATAATCTCAGTCTACTTGGAATGGTTTGCTGTCACTTGTAGAAAAAGTTTTCAATTTTAATGTTTGATTTAAACTTACCCAAGGCTGAAATGTCAGCATTAGTGAGTACTAACTAGCAAGACTTTCAAAGACAGTAGAAAAACTTACCATATTTTGTGGTTGTAGTTGTCACTTTGATAACATCACAGTGATATACACCAAAGTCACTGTCATTTGTCTCTTGGTTTAGCTTATTTCCTCAGATAAGGTAATATGACATTTGTCTTTCAGTTCAATCAAGTTCTGAATTTATTTGTTTTTTTGTTGCAGCTCTGATTATTTAAATATTTCTTCTTCATGCCTTTGAATTTGATTTTTTTTTTCATCACTGATGAGGGAGTTTTCATTTTCAGGATTATAGCCTCTGACAAAAAACCTATCTGCTTATAGTAAAATAGCATAAGCTGATTGCATAATTAACCCGGATTGCATCAGATATACTGTATTCAACACTGACATGCTCAATGTGCTTTCCAATTACTGTCTGATTTAAGACTCCATGGAAGACAGTGATAGATCCTGTGTGACACCAGCAACATCTCAACATCAGCCTTAATCCAAGTTGCTGTATCCACCCACAACAGAAATCTGACACTGTGAGGTAAATTATAATCAAGCAACATATGCTTAAATGCAAATATAATAGTTATGTAGTGCAGTGAAAGTTAACATAAGTAATCATGTTTTGAATGGTGTTTTGCTTGTCGCACATGGTTCTTTCTATCTTGACCATCTCACCTTGGTACAGTCAGTCTCAGTCATGATTTTGTTATAGTGCCCTAAAATCCATGAATTATCTTTTGGCTCACTGTTTTTTAAACTCAGCTCAAAACTAAGTAGCAGGCTGAATGCTGGACAAATAAACAAATGAGATGATGTGGGGGATAGCATTTCAAAGTAGTGTTGTGTGAGGCTGAGGAACAGATCTGAATGTAGAGTGGTACTGTGTGGCACAGAGATAACTGTAGCACATCTGCACACCTCTGTTCTCCTCTCATCTGTTCATCTGTTAAAGACTCCTCACACTGTTTGAGATGGGGGCTTATCACCTGATCCACCTTCTGTCTATCTGTGTCTGTGTTTTTGTGTGCGTGTTATATTTCACAACCATTCACCCTTCGTGAAGAGATGACCTTGACTCACATATAGCACATCTATCCTGTTTTTTTTACAAACATGTCAATATCACAATTTAATTCTGTATCTAAAAAAAACTCATATCTTGGCATATGTCTGATTAATTGCTGGTGTATCATCAGGTACATTTCGGGTAGATAACATACCCATGCAAACATGTAGATATACATGTTTGCATGGGTATGTAGATATACAAAAGCTGACAGGATGCCCTTCACCACAGCTAAAGTACACATATACTCATCACTGAAGTTGGGTCTGTTTTTAAGATTTGACAATCATTACTTACATCCCAACAGTATTTTACTCACCAGTTTAGTTGCTGAGATCTGGGAGATACATTGATATCAGTAGTGACATTTAACAATGTGGTTTTTAACAAATCTACAATTGAACCCACATATTTATTTCTCAGTTCTAATCATCCATTATGATTCATCATGTCTTGCCCCCATCTATGACAGCAGACTTTCACCCTGTGGCCGAACACTTTTTGGCTGGCCCGCAACTGTGGGGCCAGCCCTATAAACGTGAATGTCCGTGACTGACTGAGTGATGAAGTTACACAATTGGTTGGCCGGCTGAGTGTTGGAGTTTCACCATCAGCCATTGCTCTTTCAAAATAAATTGGTGCAAACAGTTTCTATTGTGTCATCACAGGGACATTTACAGGCAGTGTTACCAACTTAATGCCTTTGTCTCTACATTTACTGACTTTTCAGACCCCTTTAGTGACTTCTTTTCAAAAAAGCAAATTCTAGACAAATCTAGCGACTTTTTGGACAAAGCTTAGCTACTTTCCATAGAAGAGTCGCCAGTATTGCCCCGAGTGCAAGGTCATACTTTACCCTCACAGGCACACCAGTATGTCTCATACGTCAGCATGGCACCTGATGTCGACTTGAATGAGCTTCTAACTTTCTCTCTGAGATATCATTTACAGGTAAGTATGGCCAAAATCACAGCACAGCCCTTCTCTTTAACTTATGTGTCTGCTGATTTTGTCAGACGATGTTGTGGTGATAAAGTCAGGATTCTAGCAGGTCAGAGCAGCAGCTTGGAAATGGCTTGGAATTGAATGGAGGTTAACAAGTCGTCTTAATGGGCTGCGTTTCACTCATTTCATCCTTGTTTCATTGTCTGACGACAGAAACAGAAAAACATGTAAATGAGAACAGCTTTATTGGGAATTCTGCTGTATTAAAATACTGTGAGCACAGAGAGTAAGAAAGAAGCAAACAGATAAAGGGCTGAAACTGGCTGAAGCTAGGCAGAATGCAAATATGATGCAGTGACATCATGAATATGCTAATTAGCATCATCTAGCAACATTTACCGTCTTTTCGAGCCGACTTTAGCTACTTTCCATTGAAAGTAGTTGTTTACAGCAGTTCCACAACAGTTTTCAACTACAAACTCAATTTTGCACATTGACCACACGTAGTCCAGCCATATACTAAGTTTTGACTTAGTATATGGCTTATTTTTTCCTTCAGATGTGGTTGGATAACAGGCTGCTGTAGGGCATTTTGTAGGTGCAACAGCGTATCAATTTTTGGCTATCAAAAATAACAATTACATTAAGTAATGGGAGTAAATGTAAATGAAATCCTATCACTTAATGTAATTGTATATGGTACCTCACAGCACCACCCTTAAAAAGGGAAAGGATATCCAATTCACTGATTCAGTCTCATAAAATATACTAACTATCATTTCGGAACTCTGATTAGTAATTAACTTAATAACTACAACCAAAAATACCATATAAATAGCTAGTAAAGGTTGAAGGATTTGGAGTTCTGCAGAGTAGAGGTTCACATTCACTCTTATGCAAAATTAAATGGAGCAGCGGGTATATTCCAAAGCATTTATTTAACAAACAACAAAAGTAAAAACACACAATATATACTCTAACGAATGGTACTATATACATTTTCACAGCTAAACAAAGAAGTGTATAAAGTGGGAGGTCTCAACTTCTTCTCTGAGTGTGTGTGTCTATGTTTAAGGCCAATTTGTGTAGGGTAAAGGTGCCAGGTTAATAGAGAGGTTCGTAGGTCACAAGCAAAACCAAATCAAACTAGACAAAATCAATACATATACACCAACAAAAGTTATAAAGTCCTATGCTTAGCCATGCTATGCTATGCTAGGCCCAGTTAACCAAGTCCAAGGAGTGAGAGAGATGCTTTCTGGTCGAGTAAGGTTCAGGCTTATGCAGTTGCTGGTGGGGTATAGGCCGGTCTGACTGTGTGGCTTCTGTGTTTCTGTGGAGATCACTGGTGGCTCCTTTGTTCTCCTTATAGAGTTAGCCGCTTGATGGTAATTCTGCTTCATGGCTCCTGTTGTTTGTAAAATCAGCTGGCAGACCTTGTATGGTAGCCGCTGGCGCTAAATTAAACTTGTCCACTATTTGTTAGCCTTAGGCAGGCTCTTGCGTTCCTACTAATGAGTAGTACAGTGCAGCAGTCTGCTCCGAGCAGGCCTGCAGAGCCGTGAAGAGAAGAGCTAGTGCTGCCCCTTCAGCTGGGGTGAATAAGAGAGGAAACTAAGGGAGCCCTGGGCTTTTTATGACCTGGTGACATCGTGGGCCATAGGCCAAACAGTGACCAATGGTAGCTGGTTGTTGGGTCCATGGGCGGAGTTCATGTACAGGTGTGAAACCTGAGGAATTCTAGGAAGTTGAGTTCAGTTTAAATCACACAATGAAAAAATTCCTCTGTGGGGACCCAGGAGGCCCTACATTGTAGTGGACCATTTAAAGCATGGGGCCTTGACTTTACTAACTCGTATAATGCAACCCTATATTACATAAGTTGTACTATATTTCCCACACTATGTACACAGTTAGCTATACTTGAACGTTCATATAACAGGTGCTCCAGCCTACAAAAAGTGTTACAAACTCACTTGAGTACTAAGTGACAAAGTTAAGCTTTGAGCAATGCAGGTGGTGTCTGACTGATACTGACTGAGACTGTCCAGTACTACTAACCCACACAAACCACTGTATTTGACTCAGTCTGACTGTTGATACCAGCTCTTGTACAGACTTGTTGCCCTCAACACTTCCTGTAAATGCTGAATTAGAGCCTATTTGGCAAAGAATGCCGAATAGACAACTTGGGAGCTTCAAGGCTTGCTAGATTCGTTCATGTACCAAAGTCAGACAGAAGACTCTGTGCTTTATAGCCTGGTAGCCTGTTGATATTACTAATGATTCCTGCTGCCTGTGGACTACGAGAGACTTGCTGCTACAGTTTGTTTAAGTTAAACAACTTTTAGTACCTCTTACTGTTAATAATTAATTTGCATTTTGACTTAAATGCTTCTATTGTCTCCAGGTTATTTTTAGTTTGTTCGTTTATTTGTCAGGAGCATGACACAAAAAAGTACTGAACCGATTTGCACTGAACTTGGTGGAGGGATGGGGCCAGAGAAGAACCCATTTAATTTTGGGGCATATTACGGCTCATTTACTATAAAGTGCCATTCTAGTTGGTTTGTTTGTTTGTTTGCTGGTTTTTCTATTTGTCAGCAGGATTACGCAAAAGGGAACAAATTTTCACCAAACTTGGTAGATGGATGGGACATGAGCCAGGGAAAACCCCGTTAGATTTTGATGTGGATCTGGTTAAAGGGGATTTCTTTTTTATCACTTTCCTTAACCTTGTAAGATAGGGCATTTTTCACCTCGGTGGAATATGTGCTCTACTGAGTGCCTAGTTTATTTCTGCTGCTGTCATGATACAACATACACTGTGTATGAGTTAGTAGAGTTTTGTTTATTTACTATAAAATACACATGTAGCATGAACACAATTATCACAGTAAGTTAAGTAAAAACATGATTTCAGAAATTATAAGCTTCAAGTAGCCTGCTATTTAATAATTTGGGTGGATAATGAAGCATATTGTTTTACTTGCACTAGACACAAGCATATCATGTCAGTGCACCCTACACTCTGTGGCCTGAAAGGTGCACAAAAAAAGTATAAATATTTGATACAGTTAGAGATCCAGTATATACAGGGGGAAAAAACACTCGAACATCCTAGCACTAACTATGCTTTTTTATCTTGAAAGAATATTTGGACCACTTGTGGATATTGTCCTGGTGAAATGCTTGCTGAGAATGTTTAACATACCCTGCATTAGCTCCTGGCTACAGTATCTGTAAGTTGTACTGCTATCAGTCTGCTGCAGCAGCAGCAGAAGCAGACTGAGCTAAGAAACCAACAAAGAAGAGGGTTTTCTTCGAGATGAGCACAAACAAAACAAGGTTTCATTAGAACAGCTGAGGACATTCTGTTTATTTATCTGTAAGGATGCATATTGTATTCATTTACACTTCATGCTTCTTCATTTACTGCTACTAGCTGCTTCTTAATCACTGTAGTGCCATTTCGAGATGAATCATATAGTGTATGTGTCTGTTCTCTCTTCTGATAGAGAGAGAGAGCAGCCATAACAGAGGAAAACAGAAGGTGAAAGCACCAAGACACACAGAGGGATGGACCAGGTCTCAGTAGAAAGAAAACACATTATCTTTAAAGATGAGGCCACAGGTCATGCATACACTCTCTAACTGCCTGTGGGCCATCTGTAACATCCTTTTTGCAGACTGCTCAAGTGGACACCAGCTTCTACAATTCTTTTTTCCAAAGTTGCTAAAATTTTTTATGTAAATCATCCATTTTTATGGAAGTTAGAGTTTTGTCTTACTCCACTCTTCTCCACTGCCAGCCTTGTACTGTGAACAAGCATCCTGCAGTATTTAGCAGCTTTAGGGGTATTAGTACATGTTTTGTCCAAAAACCAGATAACTTGACCAGGGCTAGGACAGCACCGGCCTGAGTATGTAAGAACAGTGTTGATATTCGCTGAGCAAAGAAAGAGTACACAGCTCTTTCTTTGGCACACAACTCAGTTCAAAATATTCTAGCTATTCTCTGCCACCGGGAGGAACCCTCGTGCTTTCTTGTATTATGGTTGCCCAAATATTTCACCACCTAATTCAGGCGCATTTAATTGATGTATGTGAGCTTATGCTAAATATGAAGATTTGAATAATTGCCACTTTCAAGAACCACAATGGGCTGCTCTGCAATGACTGGCCACCTCTTTATTGCCCTGAATAGAAGTGTCAGGCTGCTGGAAACCCCTCAACTTCTCACCCAAGTCAAGTTTACCTGTGTCTTGTGCCACTATTTTTCTCTCCTCCTGTCTTTCTCTCTTTTAAAACCACTATTACCAGACCAGCCAGATTTTCAAGGCTGCTTAATCGCTTAAAAACTATTACCCAGCAGTCTGAAAACAATGAAATCCTCATCATCAAACCCACAGCCAGTGTCGTTGACAACATATTAAAATATTACCTGTCAAAGTTACCTGTCAAGTGTAATATCAACAACTTAATTTCTATAAATAAGCAAAAAATGCGTAATTTGTATAACAAATATTTTAGTCTGTGTGAATCACGTTTGCACACACAGAATAACGAGATAACAGTGTATGCCCTGATAAAGCTAATAGCTTGATTAAGGTATTTATACTGCTGACAGTAACTCAACAGGAGACTCTCGACGGATTGCTACGAATTACAAACAATTAACAAGGCTATCTTTCAGTAGCTGTACCATAAACGAGGGTACACAGTGAAAAAAGCCCACAAATAGACAGTAAAGGGAAAAACACACTAAAGCTTGTTAATCATCATGCATCGTTTCTGATTCGAACAATGAAAAATCTTCAAATATTAAAACGATGATTATGAGAATAACGCGAGACTTGTAGTTTACCTAACCTCCAAAATATGACATTACATCCTCTATGAATATTCATCCAGTTAATCAGCGACTTAATTAATTAATTATGAAAATCTCACTAAAAGATCTCTTTAATATAAATTACTTTCCGATTTCTGTATTAGAGTTGTATTATCGCAGATTTTTTTTCTTAGATTCTTTAATGTGTGGGTTCGTCAATTTCCACCAGCTCATTTCAGAATGTCTGTCTGGAGAAATATCAGATAATGAAGAGGGCACAGTTCAATGCCAGGGTGGTAAAATGGCAACAAACGTTATTTTCAATAATCAGTTCCTTTTGAAATGTCCATTGTAACATTTTTAAAATAAAAAAGTATAAAACCTCATCATCAAACCCACAGCCAGTATATTCTATTAAATAACATTCTGATAATTGCTCGCACAGCCAACCGTGATCAGCAAGCAGTAAACATGCTAGCACATTAGCTCATTAGTGGTAGTGCTAGCTACAACAGTCACTACCTTTTCTCGTACATTGAGTCTCCCGTAACCCAACTTCCAGTAAACCGTTTTTACTTAATTGGTTACCTGATGATTCTTTGGTTTTACTTTTGTATTTTTGCTATCATTCTTTATCAGTTATGTTAACATTGGAGGTTTCCAAGGGACAGTTTTATGGACAGCTGAGAGTTTGGTTTGTTAGATGTCACCTTCATTTTTTCTTGCAAATAAGCTTGTCCATTTCATTTGTTCATTTGTTTCCAAACTATGATTGCTCATGTTGCTTGACCCACCCCCTTGACCTTAGAAATAATGTGGTATTATCTCTACAGCCCATAGTAATGACCATGAATGAATGAAAATAATGACCATTTAACTATTCTTCAAGCTTCACCCGATGTGTGGCTAAAATTTTAAGTTTAACCTGAGGGTAGCACTTGAGAAAAAGATGTGATCGTTAAAATTAAAAAGAGTTCAACTTCTAGGTCTGTTTTCAGTAAATTTCAGGGCAGTCTGTCTGTTGGATTATGAGATATCTTGTGACCATTTTTAACACTTTGGTGGCATTAAAGGAAAGGTTAGGTTGTCATCAAAATGATTAAAAATGAGTGCAATGAATATTCAGAGCAAATTTCATGGTAAACTGATCAGTGGTTGTTGAGACATTTTGCTTTGCACCAAAGTGTTGGACAGAGGAATCCCAATGAAAACCCTGCTGACAGTATCTTCTCTGTGTTTGCAGGTGATGAGCATCCTGAGTAACCCCAGTGGCGTTTCCTCACAGCCACAACACGACTTCTCCATTTCACCGCTCCATAGCACCTTGGAATCCTCTCCATCCAACGCCATCTCAGCCAGCTGCAGCCAGCGTTCAGCTGAGGCCTCTATTAAGACGGTCGACAGCCTTCCGTCATCCCAATCCTACTGCCCCCCCACATACAGCACTACCAGCTACAGCATGGACTCAGCTGTGGCAGCTGCCGGCTACCAGTACAGTCAGTATGGCCAGAGTGAGTCCTGCTAGTTCAGACTAACCAAGAACAGCAACATTTTGTTATAGAATATGCCTGTTTTACTACTCTGTCACTAACTGATATAGCACAGTTATATCACTTAATAAATGACTCAGGGTTAAATGTTGTAGTGTTTTAACTGAATTTTTAAAAATCCACATTTATTCACAGATGGAAGATGGGTTGTTGCTAATCCCACCCCGTATCAGCAAGTGAATCACACATACACGGTTACAAAAATCCGAAATACCACATTTGGTATTTGGGATGTATTCAACATCACAACCTCATATGCATCTTTCCCCAAACACTTGTGATGTATTTTATTGAACAGATGCACAAGTCACAGTTTAGGTGTCATTGGTCTAAATGTTTGCAGTGTCTTCCTCTCTTCTTGCATTTCAGGGAGGATTCTGCAAATAGCAGGTGGAGACACATTAACAGAGGTTTAATATGTATGCTGGATTTACTAAAGTCACACTATTTATGACAGTTAGATTTGTGCTTAAATTTCTCTGCCTCTGAAGACCAGGCATAAACATAGCAATAAGGGAATTTATAAGAGCCACATGAAAGTTTATAGTGAGGAAATTAATCATGTATTAAAAATGTGCTTTTATATAACCACTGACAGATTATTAGAAGTGAAGCAATTAGGCTATTATTAATGCAATATCTGATTGCTGTGATGCAAATGAACATCAGATGGTATGTTGTGGTTTGTGTTCATCAAACCTGAATTTGAACACGGCCCTCAGTGAACTGTGAAATTGCTACAGGCTGCAACTAAAACTTACTTTTATTTGGCTAAGATATTTATAGTGTATGTTTGGCTGCATTTACCTCAGTATTAACATCCACAGATTATTATAATAAGAAAAAACAAATAATATCCTTTTCATTGAGTTGAATGGCGGTCAAAGTAAATGTTATTATTGCATGTATTCAAGATCACTGTGTTAATATTTAATTTCTGAACTTAGTGATCTCGTAAAAATTCCACTGCTGAACTGCACCTATGAGCTTCCCTTCACTTGCAGTGTGCAGGAGGCCCATTCCAGGAGCTGACTGCATAATGACCTGCTGTCTTAGTAAATCAGGCACTTAATATACACACATTGCGGATGAAAACTCAATGAAAACTGCAGCACACATTGGCACAATGCCATATTCTCAGTAAATCTGGCCTTCAGTGTCTAGAGCTCTTTTGGAAACCACACCACGAGAAATGATTCACTGCTACATTCTGTAACAGCTGTGCCTAATGGTTTAGAGCCAGCTTTATATTGATGACCGAAATGTACCCTCCATAGGTACAGGAGCAACAAAGGTGATTTTATACTTTTGTTACATTTAAAACTGTGTAACCTGAAATTCAGAGGAAAAAAATTTTAGTTTCAATAACTTTTTAAAACCAAAAGTTTTTAATAACTTTGTCATAATCAACTTTGTCATTATTTTTGACCGTTAAACCTGCAGGTTAGCATCATGGATATGTTAAGGGAACTGGATGGTGTGTTCCAACATGGCACCCCATTCATTCCTGTGAAAGTTCACTGGGCACAAATGCCAAAAACGATTTCCAGAGCATACACATTAGGGACTTCTTCTGGCAGAGCTGTGTGGCTTTCCACTGGCTCTCTGCACACATAGACTAGATATGAGAAAAATACTGATACAGCTCTTTAATCCTTTTTGTCTTTATTGGACCAAATGGACCAAATATTTAAAATAAAAAGACTGATCTTGGAGTGTATGTGAGGAAAATGTATTAACCGTTTTGCAGCCATTTTCTTTCTTATTGTTGTGTATGAGAACATTTTTTGGGGCCGGTCTGTGTTCAGTTCTAAGTGAGGAGCTAACTGTACACCAGAATTATGTAACAGTCCAGCATTGTTCCTGGGGACTTGGTCCTCGACACACCTCCATCATTTCAGAGATGATGAGTATGAGCCCTCTGCTGAAACAGCTTTACAGTGGGCCCAAATATCAAAACCACTTATTTGGAGATCACAGCATTAACACACACAGTTACTACTTCAACAGTGATGAGGAGCCAAATATATTACTTTGTGATGAGAATACATGTCTGAAGAATGGTTGTTGAAACTGTGGTTGTGTTCTATACTGTATGAGCATGACCGTTGTCTTTACAGCTGAACATGACCATGCTAGTGTAAGTAAAAAGTCATACAAATGCAAAATCCTGTAGATGGTTTAAATAAAGCATTTAAGATTTTTACCTGTCGCAAAGCAGGTCTAAGGGTTATCTTCCCTGGCCTCATTAGACTCTGTTGTAAAACTGGTCCCCATCGAGTTTTTTCACAATCTCAGTGATGACAGTGGTGTTATGATACATATGATACATTACCCCAACCAACAACAAGCGGTAGTGGAAGAAGTATTCAGATCCTTAACTTAAGTGAAAGTACCAATACAGCAATTTAAAATACTCCATTACAAGTAAAAGTCCAACATTAAAAATCCTGCTTAAGTAAAAGTACATAAGTATTAGCAGCGAAATGTAGTTAAAGTAAAAGTACTGGTTAGGTCCCTCTGACATATTTATTATTATATAAGACATCATTACATTATTGATACTGAAACATCAGTGTGTAAGCAGCATGTTACTGTTGTAGCTGCTGGTGGTGGAGCTATTTTGAACTACTTTAAATACTGTTTTATATGCAGGGACAACAAATAGATCTGAGGGTCGTCAGATGATTAATGGGAGAGGAAAGAAGGAAAAACAAAGTTCTGATACACAAAACTGTTTTTCATTTTTTTGGACTTTTTCTCTAATCTTTGATTTTTGCTGGATCATTTAAAACTTTATTGAAACATAACCATTTGAGAGGTTTAGATGGAAAAAACATCACTATTTGGCTGTTAACAACTCAGACATCAGAAATGTAACTCTGACTACACACTATGTAAGATGCAGAAAAGGGTTGGAAACCACTGGTTTCCAAAATACAATGTGTTGTATTTTAAAAGCCTGATATATTATCGAATATGCAAAATCTTCATCTTAAAATTAAATCTGTACAATATTTCCCTCTGAAATGTAGTGGAGTGGAAGTATAAAGTAGCATAAAATGGAAATACTCAAGTACATGTACCTCAAAATTGTACTTAAATACAGTGCTTGAGTAAATGTACTTAGTTGCTTTCCACTACTGACAACAAGTCTCAAATTGTAAAATGGCAGAATTTTCCTATAAACAATTAAAGTGTTGCTGTGTGCTGCAGTTTCAAGCACCATAACAACGTGAAATGCACAGTTGCAGGAATCCCCAGCATGAAGCTGTCTTTTGCGATTTAAGCTTTGGCTACTGCAGCCATCTTACTAGGATGTAAGAACAAGAGCCAATGTACCCGAATTGTTTGTGGTTTTGATGCAGCTCTCCTGTGGGGTTTCTGCATTAGCACATAGCATCCTCCGACTCTACTCCAACCTCACAAAATCAGACATGGTGTTGTCTTTTCTGCCACCAGGTGTCGCAAAGTAGCACTCTTATCACTATTCTATCTGTACGCTGGATAAATAATTATAATCTCTTACAGATCACAGTAATAGAACATAGAACATATTGAAAACATATACAGCCACATAGTGCCACAAGTCACTGTAATATCAAACATAATGTAAAGTTAAGAAGAAAACTTCTCTGTGAACATTGTCTAAAAGTAAAAAAAAATTTCTGTTAGATTTATTTGCTCCATTATCTGAACACAGAAACAGGAAAACATGTCAATAAGTTCAACTATATCATGAATTTGGCTGCATTAAAACACAGTATATGTCTTTACAGAGAGCAAGAGTGGACATAAGAGAGTTTTATCGAGCTGAGTAACCTGCTGTATCTGCCTGAAGTTGGGGCTATGCGGTAGTGAAGTTAATGAGACTCAAATTTTAAATGTCAGTACAGCTAATCACACAGCTGTTGTCATCAACCTGGATTTATGTCAATTTTGTCAGATGACATCTTAACAGAAAGCAGTACTACAGTTAAATGAAAACTGTTGTCATGTAACTGGTTTGGTTATAAAGTATACATATCAGGCTGAAAGCTAAAACATCATCTGATCTAATTCATCTTTGTATTTATTATTTGGAATCCAGGGTGGGGCGACAAATATTAAATATAGGCTAATTAATAGATCGACTTATTAAGTCTTTTAACAAACCATTTATCATTAGACAAATATAAAATGGATTTTGGAGAAGCATATGAGGTCAGTACCTGTCAAATCCATTTGTCTGTTAAAAGAATTAAATAATTAATCAAAGTATCCACGCTGCCAGCTGTGCATAAAGTATGATGGATTTTGAAGATATCTGAGGTCTATGATCCTCTGCCAACGAGTTGGGCTGAGCAGGAGGAAACACAGGTGAATATAATCCATTGGAAACACTGAGGCTGCTTCTGCCTGACGCTAAGAATACAACTTATGTCATCTCTGACTTTATCTGTGGTCACTAATTTTAAATGTCAATACAGCTGAACAGCTGCTATTAACCTGTATTTATGCTGATTTTGTCAGACAATTTGAGATTATAAAAATAATATTTTGCAGCAGCGCAGCAAAAGCTATAACTAACTACTGTGGAAGTGATTCTGAGATGCCAGGTAAATTCTGTGTGTCCAAAAATGAAATAGTGTGCCAAAAAAAAGTTTACACTGATTCAACTTTTTCTGCAGTGCAACATGATGTTATCCAGAAAGGCACTATGCAGGCACATATTCCTGGTGGGTTACTTTGTAACATGAACAGTTACTGCTGTGATAACTTTTGAGTTGTAAAATCCTGTCTGTGAGTATTACAAACTGCTGTGTTTCGGCATCTAAGCTTTAATACACATTAATGCGTTCTCCAACTGGACCTCCCAAATATTTTATTGTCTCACCGGTACATGAAATAACACAACACATCCCCATCAACGCAGCCCCTTGCTTTTTTAAATACGGGGCAAATGTTTGTGTGAATACAGCCTAAGTTCTTACAGTTTGATTGGTCAGACACTACTGCCTCTTCGTCCACATAAACCAGTTAAATCTCAGAATACAAATACAAAAAACAAAACAAGACAAAAAACAAACAAAGAAACAAAAACAAAAAAAGGTTTTTGTAAAGATCTAAACTCCCACACAGCTGACCGAGACATCCATCAAATCTATTTTATGATCATGGAGTACTTTGACAAATTAAACAATAAATAAACAAAGATTAATGACAACAGCTGTACTGTGTGCTCACAGAAAAGTTATGAGTGTATGTCATGAATTCATATCAGAGGAAAGCTTGATCTCCGCTCTGAAAAATACAGAAGGTTTACGTTGTGGATACAGTTGAGTCAGCCCTCATTTCATCCCCCCAGATCGTCATCATACAGGAAGCAGTTAACAAGAAAACAAGAAAACAGAGAGGGTACAGGTGTGAATATGCGAGTCTACCCACGCAGTTTCCATGAAAACACAATGTCAAATGCTGTATTTATCTGACTTTTAAATCAGATGAGATTATGGGATGTGAAATATAGCATATATTTAGAACATTTAAAACAAAGCAGTCAATGGTCTGGAGTGACCATGCACCAATCAGAGAAATATAACTGTCAGAGTATAGCACAGTCAAATACAGTAATACACAATCACAGCAACAGTGCTGTCAGTAAATATAAACAAGGATTAGTTTGTGGATGTTGTCTAACAGCTTGTGCTTTTTATTTCCTGGTCAACTGGTCTTTGTTTCACAGCAACCATCAAACTCTGAGCAGTGGAAGGAAGGAGAGGCCACCGTCTTCCCCTCTCCTCCCCCTCCTCTGGGACACTTTTAAGTGCTACTACTGTAATATGGTAAAAGAATAATTCCAGTTTATTAAAACTTAAATAGGGTTTGGTAATGGGAAGATTGCAGTTGTAGTTAAAAACAGATTGTAAAATAATGAAAACTGCAATCTTCTAAGTTAAAGTGGGATGAGCAACACAGCCATCCACCACTCGAATCTCTGCACTCTTACATTCCTCTTGGCCACATAAAAGACACACCACCAAATATATTGGCGCTGCACATAGATTAAGTGCTGCAAATTTTTTCAATATAAATGTAATTGTTAGGGAAATGCCCATTTCTCCAACAATGTATATGCCCATTTCGTGTTAGGCTGCTGGCTACCCAAAACCTATCACCAGATAAGAATGTTAATATTGGACAATTCTGCACAACCCTGGATTACTTTCACTAAAACCTTTTTTGGGGTTTTTCAAATTCTCATTTTCCACAATATATGAGCACGGCAACTACGGTATGGTTATGGTTAGGGCAAATATTGCAGTCACAGTAAATAATAAGGCAAATGTTGATTGCAGGTCTGTGACAGTATGTGAACTCCACACTGCTGCATTGAAGTCAATTATGCTACAGGCCAATCCACCAGCCCAATCCCTGACACGGAATATAAATTTTGAGCCGCAGAATGTGTCCAATATGGACATAATCCCTAAAATGCTGCTACACATCCTTCTTGACATTAGGATGGAGGATAATTCAGGTGTATCACAACTCGGGTTTTTAGTTTTGTCCATCATTGTTTGATAACATTTGTACTCATCGAAGTAATACCTCTGATTTACCTTTAAACTGTGTCTGATCACTGTCTGATAACCAATATGATCACAGACATTACATTAATAACGCTCAGGTTATATACTAAAAAACATGGCTGTAAGAAAATAACTCTGATACTATAACTGCTCCTCTTTGATGAGAAGTTTGTGGCTTGGCTGTGGCCCTCTACCCCCCACCTCTCCCTCCTGTGGACAGATTTAACAGTTTACTTGAGACATTTGACTCTTCTCTTGTTCTAATTCAGGAAGCTCCTGACAGATTAAAGTACATACTGTCAAAATAGCTGAGGCATGAGTGTGTGTGCACCTGTGTTTGTACATGTGTGCATATGTTTTAGTGTGTGTTATCAGATGAGCTCTATCTTGGAGGCAGAGGACTCTCGGCGTGAATGCTCAACAGGGATTTAAGGTTTAAACCTGGCTGACAGGAAAAACAGCTTCCTTTAGAAGGCCTTGCTAAACCCTTGTGAAACACAAACACAGACACACACTGCTCCCCCACTAGCTGTCTGGGTGACTGGCATCTTGGCAGACAGACCTACCCACCCATAGGTGCTCTTCTTTCTCTCATTCCTCAGCCCAGAGTGACAGCTTCCTTTCTGTGCACACTAGCATCCTAACTGACATGCTTTACTTATCGCCCCCAATAGTGTAACCACACACACATGCAAACCCAAACACACCATGTCACATCACATCTGCTGTCAGCCCTCCACAATCTTGCCATATAAAAGAGAAGTTATCACTAGCTACACCAGGGAGGGGAAACATCCACTTCTTCAGGAAAAAAATATGCTGAGCATTAATGCCAAGGACCTCAGTTATTCCAGTGACTACCTGCCTCTCTGTCTTTCTGACTGTGGAAACAAAACTGTTGGCTGCTTTTGTCTGTCTATCAAACATAGTGTCCTCTTGTGAGTCAGTGTGACTGAACATACAACAAATAATTCTGCAACAATACAACAGATGTTAAAAGATGAGTCTGGTAATATTTCTTTTTGTAAATTCCATGTGCAGAGCAAACCAACAAAGAACGTAGCCTACGAACAAATCAAATCATATCAAACTTTATTTATATAGCCCCTTTTATACAAAGTTGCAATACAAGGTGCTTAACAAATAAGCACCTAAATAAAAGCTTAATTAAAGGTGGGGAAAAATTAGGGGGGGGGGGTGGAATTACCTACAACATCACCTGACATGGTAAATTCTGTATAATGTCCATTCCCACAGCACTAATTCCATCAGTACAACAACAGAGTCATGTAATGCTCACCACTCTGCTGCTCTGAGTTTCTCTTTTTTAACAGAAATCGATTTGAAGCAAAAAATATAAACATGGAACCAAAATGGAAATTTAAATATTTTGAATCTTAAATATTTTGATTTGACCACAGTTACGCAAAAATCTCCCTTAAGGTGTCGAAGTATTGAGTGTCTCAGTGGCAGTTGAAGCGGATTCTAGCAGATCATCATTAACTCTCGCTCCTGTCTCCCATCCTCTCCAGCTGCTGTGGATTACCTGGCAAAGAACGTCAGCCTGTCCAGTCAGCGCAGGATGAAGCTGGCTGACCACTCAGCTGTACTGGGACTGCTGCAGGTTGAGACTGGTCAGGCCTACTAGTACTCACCTAACATAATTAAACAATATGACAACCGGTCACCAGCACAACCTGCACCTCCTTCTACCATCCATAAAAATCTCCCAGTAGGTGTGTGTGTGTCTGTGTGTCCTAGATTGACAATACATGGGGCTGATATTTAGCTTTTTTATACTTTATGTTACTGTTTCTCCAGAGTTTAAAGATTGAATGTTGCAGCTGTCCAAGCTTTATACATTTCTCATGAGACCAACCAAATCCACAACAAGGATTTTCACTGTTAGGAATATTGTTTTTTATTTGTTGATCAAATTTCACCGACTTTTGTACACAGCATCATTTTGTCTAAGTTTACTGGATAATTATAAACTAGTGATATAAACAATTACTGTGTGAACCCTTAGCCAAACAGTTTAGACTGGGTGTAGTCCATGTCCTGCTATCTAAAATACATTTCACAAAACCTGGGACAGATGTTTATTATGAAGTAATAATGCCATATCCTCACTATGGTAAAGATATCATCAGAATGCTTTTTACATGTGAGAATGACACACAAGTGATTTCTTATTGTTTTAAAAATTCTTTCTGCCCACACTGAAACGGCTAAACAACACTCTTCTGTGGGTGAGCAAGTGAAATTATGCATTACAGTCATCCTGTGATAGTGCATTTAGACTGAATGCTAAGCACATTTTAGTTAAAACCTAAAAACTCACATGGATGTGTTCTTTCACCGAGTGAATTCACATCTATTTGTGTCCATTGTGTTATTGAATTGAAATATTAAAAATTCCCTTTGCATTCAGTCTGAACACACCTTAAGGAAATACAGCGTAGTTTCTCTGCTAAGTCACCTCTTTGTTTCCATGATCACTTGAGTGAATGAGTTTCATTCATTGACATTCATTTCTGGTTGTGTTGTCAGACAGCTGCACATGTGATTTGATTACAGCTCATGAAAGCTACCTCAGATTCAAGTGTGTTTTACTTCTGACCACACACAGCATCATAGATGGGTGGTGAGAATTGAAACCACTGGAGGTCAGCAAAAACATGATTTTCAGCTACTGTGTCTTGCAACCCAAATAGACATTTTAGTCCTAGCTGAGTTAGTGTTCTGAGTTTTAAACCAGAGGTTGTTTCTTCACCTTGAGAAGAATAAAATACTGGGGCCTAAATACTTTCTATTTTTTGAGTCAAACTGGTCAACTTTACAGATACTGAATATCAGCACAAAATATTGTCAGCTTAAAAAGAAAAAAAAAAGTGTCAGCCTTCAGGAATCCATGTGTGCATATGTGTGTAAGTATGTGAAGGAGATAAAGACCTCTGTAGCAGACTGATATGGACAAATTCAGCCATTCCTCAAGAGATGTCTTTGTTCTGACACTACAGTCCCTCTTATCAACAAGACCTCCTGAAGAGCTTTGGGAATAGTTGGAGGTCAAACATGCTCTTGACAGAGCAGCTGACATTCAGTGTGATGATCACTCTCCACTTGGTTGGAGTCGGACATTTCTCCAGGCAGCTTGGTACTAATCATTACATTTCTTTTCTTGATTGAATTTCTTTTGATTCTAGTTCATTTAATGTCTACTTCTTGCATATATCTATGAAAAACAGCCACTGGGTAACACTACAACAAGCCAACATCAACTATCCATAAGTAACCCTTTGGGAAATTAATCAATTTCAATAAGTCATATCTGCAATTATAATTGGACTAGTTAATAGTTTTGTTTAGTTAATAAGTGTATCTCCTACAGTTACTTTCATAAGTAACTCTTTCATACATGATACATTTTTTCCTTGAGTAAATATAATGTTGCGTGCATTATGTTTCTCTTTACCATTTCAAACAGAATGTTCACATTGAGCATACCTGCAAAATCTTTACTATCAGTGATTTCATATCATAATCTGCCCATGACAACTAATGTATGGTTGTGGATGGTTACAGTTACAAAATTTTGCTGTACTACTTATGTCTGAAGTCCTAAAATTTCCTCTCAGCTCACTGTTGATGTGTTGAAACCCAACACAGTTGGGGGTTAAATAAAAGCAGGCCTTTATTTGAAATAGGCTTATATTAAAGAAAGGCTGTTTATTTTAATTTCCCCATAAGTATATTTTATCATATTTTAGACAAAGATGGCTTTGTTTCTGATCTGCTCCTGTCTTAATTTACCATTGATGCAAACTCCACAGTTTTCTCCAAGTATACCCGTTAAGACAACAGGTATACAATTTATGAAGATGATAAATTCAGTATAATGTGCTTCCATTGCACACTCGGCACAGTAAACACCACATTACATTCCACATACATCTATCAGTACAGATTTCTCTTTTTTTGCTGTTCTTTTTGAATGTTTAGCTACTTCTTGCATAGATGTTTCAAATTAAAACCTTGTAGCAAGAAGCCTAACTCTCCCCTTTTAATGTGAAATATGTGCAGGAACTGTTGTGTTTCATTTGCAGTAGCTTAACTGATGAAAATAATGGCACAGTAGAATGACTGGAAATAATTAGTGAGTTAAACAGTATTCGTCTTAACAATTGAAAACGCTCAGTGTTGCTTTTACCTGGCCATTGTTTTGTGTTGTATTAGAGAATATGTTATATAGAATTTATGTATCAGAGAGTCAAAATGATTCATAATGGTGGTTACAAACAATTTACCACTCACAATGTATTTAGAGATAAATTAGCATTTTGACATATCAAAAAGGAATTACAGGTCTATGTAATGTCAACCTCAAAAATAATAAAGCCATTTCCCATTCTACTACAAACTACAAACTGTACCATTTCAATTAAGGATTCCAATGAGGATTTGTAGAGCAGTCAGAGAGAGGGAAGTTTGTCAGAGATTTGGTCTTCCTCACTCTGATCTCCGTACTGACCAAAGGGAAAGCTCCTTGCCATTCCAATCCTCCATGCTCTCAACAAAAACTACTGTGCTCCTCAGGAGAGGAACAATGATTCTGAAAAGATGCCACTGCATTGAACTTTGTGCTTTGTTCTTCAGGGGAAACCACTTGTAAGTTAATGGGCTTTGGATAAGCAAAGGATCAGTCCCCCTATCACATCATTCCATTCCACATAAGAAATACATGAACAATCAAATATGCTTCTGCATTATTAAAATTCTCTTTTTTCTTTGCCATTCCAGACAGCTGTTCAATGTTTAATCCTGGGCTCATGTGAACATGATGCCATGTAATTTCCATTCCCATGGGATGCTTGTGTCCAAGTAAACCTATGGTGAGGGGGCAGTCGTCACTGTTTCCAAATTCATCATAACATCATCCCTCTGCATCTCCATAAGAGCCATAGAAACTCTTTGGACTCTGGCTGTGTTAACCTTCTACCTTGTGTATATATATTTTTTCACTGACAGCAAACCAAGGAAAACATTAAGGATAAACTGTACAGATATGTTCATTCACCCCCACCCCCCCTGGTTACCTCTTGGTCCTTGCTCTGCTTGTTTTGTTCTGCTTTCTGTTTGGCATGTGTGTAGTATAATTTATTATACCTGTATGAAGTATTAGACTAGTGAGAAATTTGTATCGGCATTTACTCCTCTCAGCCTCTTGGTGTGTCAACTGTAACACTGGCGTAACTGTCTGTTCATTAAAGCTCTACAACTGGACCGAGACCAGAGGACTGTGCTGGCTTCCTGCTCTTCACTAATACTGAAGTTGCTGTTGTTTTTATGGAGGAAAATGAAAGTGAAAGTACACTCATTCATGTTTGAATTTTTTCTGATCTGATGTATAAAGCACCATTTATTCACTGTAGTGTTTTATATTTTTCTAGAATGGAAATCAATTTGGCAACACTTGAAAGATGCTTGAAACTGGTAATCTAATAGGTAATACGTTATTTATTTGTTGTTTTTGGTTAAATTCCTTGCTCCAAACTATCATGCTAGCATTGAGGTGGGTGGAGTCTCAGCTGAGGTTGCGTTTATGCAGGGAATTGTTTCTGTTGTGTCAAACAGACCATTACAACAAGTTCTCAGCTGTGCTTCTACTATTGTTTTTTTTTTATTGGTGCAAAGGGACAAATAGAAGTATATGGAGGAAAAGGTTTACAGGCAACATATGCCATAATATGTACATTCAGACGATCCAAACCTAAACCAAAAATTACAAACAAAACAAAAAAATATTTATTAATAATAATGAGAAATGCAAGCCAGTTATCATTACTAGGAGTAGTTATACAGGACACGCATATTGCATGGGTGTGTGTGTATCTATAACTGAGAGAAAACAAAACAGAGGGGAAAAAAAACCAAAAATAAATTACAAATAATTCAAAAATACTAATTTTTAAATGATCAGAATGGTGACAACAGACAATTTTATAAATAATGACAGAATAAAAGGGTGTTGGTGTAAATAAATAAGTAGTGTAGAGCAGAAAGAGAAGGATAAACAAGGAATATTTTATGGGGAAAAGCAGCCCGACTGGCAGGGCTTTTTGGCAGGGACTTTGATCTGCTATTGGTGTGTGGACAGAACCATTGATTTCACTAGCAGAAAGAGGTAGCTGTTATTTTTGGGCATGATTGTATGACTGAGTGAGTGATTGAATAAGTATTGCACTGTATATGTTTTTACATTAATGGAGTTTTTTACACCGGTAGCTATATAAAACAAATAAATAGAGCCCAATGACAATGTTATTATGTTATTGCCTTAAATCTTTCCATTGTAATGTGTTCAGATATTTGGTGAAGTTACTGGGATACTGAAAGATTTTGGCTATTTTTCCAATTGAATAGAATGTTTTTTTAAAGCGATTCTTAAGGTGATCAAAGTCTATTGATTTGCTGTATTTTAGTGTTAGAGAATATTGAAAAAACATTGTTACAGATTTGTTTCCAATATTGATATTAGTGGTAAGGGCAAAGTCTTTTTTCCATTTATGGATGGACTGTTGTCTGTTCTTAATAGAAACTTGTAGATATTTGATGGATTTTTTGTGAAAGGTTAATTGTTGATCCATCTGTAAAGGTGGTGGAAGAGTGCTGTAGGAAAAGCTGATTTTACCTTTTGGACCGTATTTTAGTATTGCAAGAAACTGTTACCACAGATGCTTCATGTGGTGTCAGTAAACTGTCTCTCATAAATGTTCCAGATGTGTAATACCCAAAGTTTTACATGAGCTAAATTAGTAGTTTATTTTTAATTTGAAAGTCCAGATTATGCCATATCGGAGTGAATTTATTTGGAATCAGGGGCTGTCCATCAAACTGTCAGTCACTCCTATGAATGGGTTTTGAAGAAATTATTTTTTTTTTTAGTTTTTTTAATTGACCATGGGTCTTATCTGATATTGATCATTCCTGGCATTAATATTTTGTGATATTCAGCCACAGGTGCTGTGATTGTTGGTTCTCTGTAGCCATTTTGTTATGTATTGAAGATGGGTTCAAAGGTGGTGAAATCCAAAATTTGAGGCTAATAGACCTCTATGGTAGAGGTCTTCACAGGTCCGCTCATTTCTAAGATTCGACCCGGGACCAAATTCTACTCAGTCTAATTAAGTCGAGTAGGGTCTTGGTTTACTGCTTTGGGTTTCAGGTCTACATGTCAATAAGTCCAATATCTGTGTGAATCTGAATGGACCCAAGCGTACACAGTATCAGGTGTGTTTTGAGGTGAAAGGGAGAATGAGAACTGTGAACTTCACAGCTCACCAGAGCTTTGTTCTGACGAGGGAACTGAAGCTGCACTCTTTTCGGGAAAATCAGTAGCCTACAAGATTTGTGCTTTTAAATGACAGTTTTTTTGGAATATAATTCACGGTCATTAAATAGAACTTCGGTTGTTAGCCTGGAGGTCACTACCTGGGGGATCATGAGGAGGTCCCATGGGGATCGCGGGAAGGGTGCTAAAATAAATTAATCTGTAAAATATATTGAAAAATAAAGTGGAATTTATTATACTGTTCATGCCTCTGTTTATTGTCATTTATGGATATTTATTTTTTATTGAAATGGGGTGGTTTATCTGCAAATATAAGAACCCTTAAAGTCCACTAGGCAGCGCTGTTGTTAAACTGTATAATAAAACATTTATTCATTATGTAGCCTCACCTTCAGACAAACTGGTAGCAACAAATATTATATTTCAACTCTGAGACCAATTTTATCTTCCAAAAGGAATTTAATCATTTTAAAAACCCAACAGACAACAATCTCCCTGGCTGGTCATGTCGGGAGCCAGACTGCGAGCTGCTGAGATGACCACCAGTCTCACTCACCAGGGGGGGTCCTCACATCTCCAAATTCATTGGAGAAAATTTTCAAACTGACATCACTTGGAAAAACTGACCATAGAAATCTAAATGGCTACTTTCAAAAAAATATCAAAACTTAAAGGGGATCTATTATGCTCATTTCTAGCATATATTTTTATTCTGGGACTCCACTAGCATAGCACCTTTGCATGATTCACAGTTCAAAAAAGTCCTTATTTATCTCAATCTGTTGTGCAGCCCCTCAGTTGAGCCTCTGACTGAAACAAGCAATAATAGCTCAGGCCTCCTTAAGACGCCTCCTTAAAAGCCCACTTTCCTCTGATTGGCCGAACCTCCAGAAGCCTAGTGAGGGGCAGCACTTGAGAGAACCTCCTCATCTTCTTAATACTGGGGAGGATATGAAAGCAAACTGTAAAACTAAGTACCTAGTAACTGAAACTAAGTAACAGAACATAATTGATTGGAAATGGCAACGTCTCAGATCCATCCATACATGTTCAAGCCCAAATCCTATCCAGAATATGAGAGTGGACATCACAAACATCGACAGCAACACAAATTACAGCAGCACGCCTCTGTCCTGTAAATATTATGCCCATTACTTGCTTATTGTGTGATATAACAGTGGATATAGTCTTTCAATCACAACCCGTATATTAAGAGGTTTCTATATATACCCCTGTTAATAGTTGTACATGTGGGAAATGCGCTAAAATGCCAAATGAGATGGAAAACATCTGCTATCAGGAAATACAAAAGCTAATGTTTCTAGTAAAATGTTATTCTGCTGTTGCCAAACAACTGTATATGAAACCTGAACCATTGAAGTAGACTTTTTTGGGAGAACGAGCTGTGCTTACAGCGGATGACCGTACAATTATTTGAAACCTTGGCCATGTTTAATATGGACATCTGACATTGTAACATTTTATATATATATATGACAAAAAATAAGGAAAAGCATAATAGGTCATCTTTAATAAAGGATTAGGGTTTGGCACATAAAGTCTGATGGTCAGGTGAAAGTATCTGTAATATTGCTGCTTATCCAAATGGAGTCCATCATTCCCCCTTTTGTCCTGGAACTCCTCCTGAGTAGCAGTTCTTGTTGCATCTGTTTTCCCTATGTGTATGTGTTTTTGCATTTGTTGCATTTCTGGATTTCCAGCGCATTCCCCTTAATTTTTGCACTTTCACTCTTGCATGTACTTTGTCCTTAGGGGCCACTTTACTTTAGTCCTTTGAAGAACACTGTGTCCCTTAAATTGGCATAGCTAATCTATGAAGACTAATGACGAGGGTGTAGACAGACTTATTGTTTTTTTCTGTTAGTTTTATATTATATTGTCAATTTCAGTGTTTGATTTAGTGAAATTCAATCGCATGTACCCAAACATAAACTGGCTTCAAAACTTGTAATACATAAAATACAAAAATTTGAAAAAATTATTTACTTATCAAGCAATCTTGTAACAGTACTATTACTTTGTACACTACTATTATTTTAGTGTGATGATCAGTTTAGCATTAAGTTGGATCTTTTTTCCACATTTCTATAATGTGTAAAATGCTAGCATTAATTATGAACATAAAGTTATGTTTGTCCAGTAGTATTTGAACATTCCAATCAAATTTATTTTTATTCACAACACATTTTTTCACAGCAAATCTATAGTACTGATACCCTCTTATTGTGAAAAAGAATTAAAAACACAATTAAGATAAATCTATCCTCTTTTATGCTCTTGTGGGGTCTAAAAAGTCACTTAATGGAGCAAAAATTTGAATGAGGAGCAACATAGATTATTTTTAATATTCAGAAGTCCATGCAATACCTATGAACAGAACTACTATAGTATGTTCTTTTTATTTTTTATTTTTTTTTGTTATAAAATAAGCTTTAAAGAGGAAACCTAAAGACATAAGATAATATTGACACTTTTTAGGTAAAGTAGAAGAGATTGAAGTATTTAAGTATTATTTGTGGTCAGCACAAATGTTATCACTGAGAAGAGAAAGTGCCACATAAAATACAGTGATTAAAGGACATGTCTGTAGAAGTTCAACTCCCTCCATCTGGCAGGCCCAGGGATATTGTTGACTGGGAGTACTGCTTTGTCAGACACTCAACACTGTCACAATGAAAGCACTTACAAAGCCTAACATCTCCCTAAATCCCATAATTATTCCAACATACATTATGTACCTGGTCTCCAGCTGTCTGTTCACCACAGTGAAGGGATTGCACCTTCTACAATCAGCTTACAGGAGACAGATTGTTATGATTGGCTAATAATATCAGCTTGTAAGTACTGTGCTTAAGCAGTGTGAAGCAGACAGAAGAATAAATGTGAAATAAATTGCTAGATCCCTCACTCCCTCCTCCCCAACTGCTGTTGTTGGCCGCTTTTCCTACTGTGCCATATTTTCCCTAACAACAAAAGAAAGTGAGATGTAGTATCTTTCTGTAACCACTTTACCCCCCACCCCCAACTGCTGCAATGCTGCTGCTATCACCTTCTTCGTCTTTCATTTAGTGTCAGGGTTTCCCTTAAGTCTGGCATCTTTTATGTCTTATTGCAGCAGTCCCCCAAATGTACGATTACTGAGCTCTGTTGAAACCTCTGTTTTTCCACGCCCCACTCTCACAACCTGCCCCCTCACTCCACTACCCCACTCATTCTAATCTCCTCATTCCAGTAGTACTTTGAAATTAAGCTAGGAGGAAGCTGGGTGTCTTACTAACCTCTCTGTTCCGACACCAAGACCTCAATCAGCCTCACTGTGGAATAAGATTTCAGCATGTCTGAGTCGACATGTCTGAGCTGAAAGCCGCACTGAAAAATTTGGCTTTAAACGGCAACATGGTTTACCAATGCCCAACTGGGTCCACAGAGGAAAACACATGCAAATAAATTGCTTATGAACATTTATTATTGATTTCCATTTCCATAAATGACATTTCAGACCAGATAAAGGCCATTATATGGTAATGGTACATTAGCAATATATTAAACACTGCCCCTACAACCTTTAAATTAGCATAACACCTTAGCATAACACCTACACAGATAAGTTTTAAAAAATGACAGAGACATTGCTTCAAGCTCAAATATAGATAATTTATCAGAAATTACAAATGTGTCTAAGATTAAAATATGTCTACACTTGGGTGAGGGCAGTGAAGGGGTGAAGAGTTATGGCTGAAAATCTGGATGGATGTGATGCAGGGCAGGACTTCTGATGAGGTCAATGGAAGGGTCCATGGACTGGTTCTAATGAAAACTGGAGGAGAATGGGGTGGAGGAGGGTTGTATGAAATGACAGCTGACAGCAGCAGAGAAAGGAACAGTTTTAAATGTTGACAGCAATGTGATGACTGGTTTATGGAGGCTTTGGCAAAATCTGACTGGTTTAACTGAAAGTGTGACTGCCCTCAGTCAGCTAACTAAATCTGTAGTGGGAAGTGAAGACAGAGAGAGAGGGAGAGAGAAGGAGAGAGAGAGAGAGAGAGAGAGAATGTAAATAAATAGAGTAGCATGAATATGTTCTTCCTGATTGAACTTTTGCTAAGCTTCATTTCAGTCAGAAGAGACTAACAGAAAGATGTGCTTAAAAAGTAATTGAATTAATTTATTTGATTTAGTGTGCAGAATAAAAAAGGTGAAGATATATCTGAGAAGACTTTGTTGATTAGACCCCATCGTGAAGACATCATTTAAAAAAGTAGTCATTGCATGAGCTGCACAAGATAATCCCCCTAAAAGAAAATATTGTTCTTACCTAAGCAGTATCAGATTTCTATATAAGACACATAATATAAGCATTTATTTGGGATAAAACATACAGTAGTGATAAAAGCAAGGGAAACATAATGAGACTGGACACTAATTAATAAGGTCAGCGATGACCAGCAATGATCAGCAACATGGTATGCCAACTTAGGCAGCAATGACCAGAATAAATTGCTGCCCAATGTCACGAGAACCTGTAGTTTATTAGATGGTGGTGATGATGTGAAGAGGATGGAAGAGACTCCGCTGACACCATCTTGATTGCATGTCAAGGTTTATTACAAAGAACTATAGAGTCAAGTCAACCATCTGCAGATCTGCTTTTGAGAGGGTGTGCAGCCAATGAACCACTCTGAAAAATCAGCCTTGGTCACCGACTCTTAAAATAGGGCAGTTGTTTTCCTAAAATTCAAATATGGTTTCAATCCCAAATAATTAACCTCCTTTTCAAGCTATGAGGCACCCTCTGAGGACCTCTGACTTAGGGCCTCTGAGCCATGCCTCTATTTTAACACATGGTTTCAATTCTACATATATGACCTCAAATCGATGCTTCGTTACAAAGTTGATGCCAAAAGTTTGAAAACGTGACGGTCCTCATTTTCGACAGTACCGTAGGTACCAGGGACGCAATTCATCCGGACCTGATGGGGCAGCATATACGCCTAGTCTGCCGTTAAATGCCATGGAAGAACGGGCCTACCAGCACGGAAGAACAACAACACATGGTAGAGTGTGACAAGTGCAGCTGCAGCGAGGGCTTTGCGTCGACTCATCGAAAAGAAAAACAGTAGGAGTTGTGTATGGAAGTTCTTTGTGTTCGAGGCGGATCATCAGTGATTAATAATAAATTCGCAAAAACCAGTATGCAAACGGTGTCACCGAAGTGTTCAGACGAAAGGAAGATACGCTTCCGACTTCAATGACAGACATCCACATAAATTCCAGGGAATTTAAGGTGAGTGAGTTTCAATTCGTGTTAACGTTGCATTAACAACATATCCAAAGTATTATCCTTGTTATCCTCATCCTGAAACACAAGTTACAATTATTTTTGTTTGAGACAGCAGGCATTGCTTTGTAGCCAACTATGTCCCATACAACATTTGCCATAGCTAAATGCTAAAGGCTACTGTGCTTAGGCAAATGTAATCTAACCATGTCTCGTAGTAGTAGGCTACCATCATCACCGTTCATTTGTCATCAAAATATAATGTTAGCGTTTTAAATAAATATTTACAGACTAATGGTCTGTCACTCAGTAAACTCAAACTACCACTTGCACTCAGATTATATAGAAGTTTGGACATGTGCAGCCTCTGCTTTTTTGTTGCAGTCACTGATTTATCCCTGATAACTGAAATCTTATGATTTTCCTTTCACAGTATTAGCCAGAGGAGAATGTCGTCCAGGAGAGGCAGGAGCAAAGTTACCAAACAAATATACAGCCAATCATATGAGAAGCTTATCAGAGGCACAGAATACAACAAAAACTCAGAAGAAGCAAGGAAATTGGATAGGGCAGTTGCTGAATTCATATGCATGGATCAAGTTCCTGTCTACACTATAGAAAATCATGGATTCCAGCAAATGCTTTAGCATTTCAACCCCAGATATCAGCTACCAACTTGAAATTATTTCATGTACACAGAGATCCCCAAAATCTACACTAAAACTAGAGACCTCATAACCCAGCATCTCAGAGAGAAGCCAATTTGTGCCTGCACAACTGATCTGTGGACAAGCAGAGCTTATTAAAAAAAAGTAATGCTTGTTACTATGCACCACATAACCAAGTCATCGGAGATGCACTCCTAGTGTTTAGGCTGTAGTGGCCTGAACACAGAACACACAGGTGAGAGTTTGAAAGAGACTTTTGAAGAGACGATAGAAGAGGATTGGAAGTTTTCAAGAATGGCAGGCATCACAACAGACAATGCCTCCAACAACAAGAAGGCATATAAAGATGACTACAAATGGATCCCATGTTTTGGCCACAGTCTGCACCTTGCAGTCAACAAAGCCATCAATATTTACAGGGTATCTGCAGCACTGTCAAGGCTTCGTAAAACAATATGTGCCTTCACCAGATCACCAAAGCTTTCACGTCAACTTACCAGAAAACAGAAGGACCATAACATAAACACATACATGATGAACCCACTTGTTGGAATTATTCATATGATATGGTGGAAAGGTTTTTGGAGCAGCAGCAAGCTGTGTGTGCGGTGCTGGCAGTGGACAGAAAAAAAGGGCATCTGATGCCCAGAGACACTGACATTACAACTTTAGAAACTCTGAAAGACGTCCTTGGACCACTGGGTCCTTCTACTGCTGCACTAAGTGGTGAGAAGCACACAACCTTCTCCTCTGTCGTACCATTGATGTGGAAGATATTCACATGTCTCAGTGATGAAGAGGATGACTCTCTACTTGCTGGGGAGATGAATAGTTTGATCAAAGAATATATCTTGAGCAATGTAACAACGACAGGGAGCTACAGCTTCTGTTGAACATTGCCACCTACCTTGACCATATGTTTAAATACAGCTTTGTTTTATTTGAGGATGATGTCAAACACAAGTCTTCTGGACCAAGTAAGGAAAGCTGCTGATGACGGAAGTGGAACCCATGTGCCAAGACAAGCGGAGGCCTCAAGCCAAGACAGCCGATCAAAAAAGTCCAAGACTGATTTGAAACAGCTGCTTACGAGTACACAAAGAGAAAAGAAAAGGCAATGATGCCACATCAACTCAAGCAGGGTTCTCTTCAAGTCAAACAGTGTTGTTTCTTTTTATTTATTACTTGAAGGCTACATGCCACTGTTGTTTTTTTTAATGTTCAAATGTTTTAATCCAGGAGTGTATTTTGAAGTACATGGGATTTACTGTTTTGTTTTTTTAGTGTAGTATTGAATTGGGTATCGAGAATCATGGAATTTCACTGGTATTCGTATCAGTGACTAAATTTCTGGTATCATGACACCAATAGTATCTACTGTATATGGCTAGTGATGAACCAGAATCTAATGCTTGTGTCAGCAATGACCAAGGGGCCTCATTTATAAACGTTGCGTAAGCACAAAAGGTGTACACCATTTTCTGAGCATACCGTGGAATTAATAAAAAACAAATGATAAGAGAATGTTCGGTCCTCCAAGGCAACTGACCCATGCATATGCACATAAACTGGAGAAATGAGAAACTGCGACTATGATGGCAGAAGGATGAAATGCGAGATACGGTGTAAAATTGATACAATTTTGTAAAATAAATCGGAATATTACCTCATGTATCATATATGAAGTAATAATAAAAGCCATTTTTACAATGAATTAACAATTACCTGTTTGATTGACACTCGCTGGAGTGCACACAAAAAAAAATTAAGATAAATACAAACAGAGAAATCGGTTATTGCAACATAACCCCTCAAATGTGTTCTGTAATTACATACTTGTTATGAAATTTATTCTCATAAGTGCACAGTTTCATATATTGGTATCATATCATATTGTGTTTCATAATGTGTTTATTGGTTCGGGCTTTTAGTTTGTTTTATGTGTGTTTTAAATGTGTTTTGTGTACAGCACTTTGTAACTGTGTTTAGAAGGGAAGAGGCTTTACCCCCTGACACTGATGGCCGTGCGGGCCCCTGATCCCCACTTTGCACCAGTGTTTGGATGTGATGCGTCCTTGTAAAAAAACAAGAGGTATGGAAACTTCATTGTACAGCTATACAATAAAGTTTCCATACCTCTTTTTTCCCTTTCATTTCCCTTAATTCCTTGGCAACCTCGATGGAGTTGATTGTGTTCCTTTGCATCTGTAGCACTGCATTTGCGAGCATACGGCTGTTGCTGGATGGTTGGGATGCACGAGTTGCAGTGGAGATGCTGGGTGCACACATTTTCTCAGCTGCAGCACCACTGACCCTGCTGGAAAATGCAGCAACCAGGAGAAATAGATATTACTTTTGTGAATAAAGTCTCACTTGTTTTTGTCAGGGAGGTCTCCATTTTTTTTTTTTTTTTTTACTTATATGTGTAAACACAACTTGAATGTATTTGGTTTACACTCATTTTAAACAAGGGAATACAAATGTCTTAGAGTCACCTATACCCCACTCTGCCTTCGTCACTACTCCACTTGGGGGATTCACTGATAATTCCTGCCAGTTTTATCATCAAGCCGGTGAGCTCCGGTGTAATTAGGGGTGTTTCACTGACTATAGGCAACTATGGGCGTTGCATGAACCTTGCATAGGTGTGCCAAATTTTGAGTGGATTGTGATTTATAAAGGAAATCGGGGTGGGATGTGCAAGTGCACTGTGTGATAAAGCAGAATATTTTTGTGCGTAACCACTTTCTTTGTTTCCACCTTTTGATGTGAATCCTACGCAGTTTTATAAATAGGCCCCAGAACAAAATAAAATCAAAGGGCAATAGCAGCAATGTCAAACAGTGAAAAGCCAAAACACCCACACCAGTTATATGCATGACTTAATGGAGAATTTAAGGCTTCAGAGAGCTTTGATTTGCAAGGACGGTGTCGACATTAGAGTAGATAGAGGAGGTGTAGGCAGAGGATGACCAGTGGCCCAATTTCTTGAAGAGACGTAGATGAAATACTTTGACTGGCAGTGGAACTAGCAGCACCTATCCCTAGGGAATTCCCTGAATAATGCTGAGGGTGAAGCTCGCTTTTAATGAGGACTGTCGGTGACGCTAAACCAAGATTGTGACATAGAAAGGTTTCCTGGGGTTTGAAATAGAGGAGAAGATGAACTGTTGATCATGCATCAGAGGGGGCAAAAAACAGAATCAATGAGAACTACAATTACAGAACAAGAACCTCCACATTTAGAATGTTTAAGGCATACTCTGTAGTGACTAGCGTTATGACCCTGGGTCATATTTGTGCTTTAATATGGCAGCTGTCTCTCTCCTCCCCTCACTGTCTGTGTGTGTGTTAGTGGGTGTGAGTGTGTTTGTATGATGAAAGAGGTGGGGTTATTGGCCTGTGATTGGTCCATCTGAAGGGATTGCTGCCTCTGAATTGGACCAAAGAATGACAGCAGCTTACAGCCACCTGCCTCTCTGTCACCTCTCCCCACTTGCAACAAAGGGCCAGCAGCTGGATCTGTGTATTGTGATGAGTTTCTGTCAGTACTGCAGATCACCCCCTTTGGAATGCTTGCAAAGTCTGAAAAGTTAGTACATTGTAAGTGATTCTGGTTGACTGGATTAGGGTGTAGTCCTCTAAGTTTGTATAGTGTTTGTAAATACTACCCTGTATGTATAAATGGAGCACTTAGTAACAATGTGGTAAGAGTGAGAAGCCCTCTTTTTGTTTGACCTTTTTCTCCTGTCTAGGGTTTAGGAACTGAAGTCAGAGGGCTGCCATTTGTTAATATTTTGTTATCTTTGCCAGGGATTTTTTGGGCTAATTAGTGAACTTTTGTTGCTTTGGGCATTGCTCAGAACTGAAGTTTAATGAACTGCTATTGTGAATTTTTGAAATTTGACTCTGTACAGCTGGCCTTTCTTGGGAATGATAAGAGTTGGGAATCACACAGCATGTTATGTCTAGGTTTCCCCTAGACCAGGGACATAACATGAATTTCTTTCTTCTGTCCATTGTTATTGTATCGGGTAAGTTTGATTAGTTTTTGTCTTGTTGTCTCTTTTTATCTGGCTGGCAGTTTTTCTTTTGTCGGGGTAGCAAAATGGAGTTCCAATTAGATGAATTTACTACTAATCCAAAACTAGAGAAGCTAGAGAGATGTGGAAAAGCTGACCTGATCTTGATTGCTATTGTTTCAATGTGCATGTGCCACTTAATTCAAAGAAAAGTGGGAAAAGCTAAATGAAAGGGGATTGTTTGTTGAGCCAGCTCCTACAGGTGGTGTTGAGCCAGGTGATCTGGCTGGTTCTCATGCCATGCCCCACTCCTAGACCTCCCAGTCCAAACTGGCATGACTGCAGAGATATGAGGCTAACTTTGCACATAAAGGAGGTGGAGGTGAGAGACTGGCATTTTAAGAGTAAAAGGTCTGGAGATAGACCTTGGAGCTGTTTTAGCTGCCCGTCCTTTAACCAAAGTCACCCTCCCCTAGGCCCCAATACAGCTTTGATGTGACTAAGCACATTGAACAAGTCCCACATTTAAGAAAATCTGAGGTAGATTCATATTTCAATGCATTTTAATGTATTGTCGCTACAATATATAGAGTATATATAGAGTGTGTGGCCTTTTAAGTGTAAATTGGTTGAAAAGGCTCAGGATGTGTGCACTTCTTTGTCAGTTGAAGACAGCTTAAATTATGACACTGTGAAAGCCACCATCCTGTGCAGCTGACCTTTTCTTGGGAATGGGAAGAGTGGGGAGTCACACAGCATGTTATGTCTAGGTTTCCCCTAGACCAGGGTCGTAACAGGATGAAATACCAAGTCATCCTATCCTATGTCAAATGTTGTTTTGTGATGTTTTCTGCAGAAGTGAGGGACATCTTTATATCACAAATGCACAACCATTTTTAACAGGGTGGGATGGTTTCATTTCATTGGGGATTGTACCAGTTGTTTTCTCAGCAGTCAGGGGGACACTGAGAGAATAAAATGTTTAAGTTTGGGCAGAGATACACCTGAGCTATCATGTGGGGGATCTATCAGAATTAAATCGTCCAGCAGATGGAAAACAGAAGGAACCCTGATTATGTTTAGAAGAATCCAGCAAAGTTTAATATGCATCGGCTACTCCTTCAGCCAAATATCAGGCAAACTGCAAAATTAAATTTGGAATCCCACCTGATGCCAAAAAGATGACACTAAGAAAGTGGATTGTTACAATTTAATTGTGTCAGTTATGTCCGTCTTGGAGAGCCATGCCCCATGCCCAGCTAACTTCATTAGTTTAATCACATTGTTGGCAGTAGCATAATGAAGAGAAAATGTCACAGGTGCAGTAAGATTGAAGATGATTCATTTCTTCCCTGAATATTTCCTCGCGGCTATGCCTAGGACTAATACAGAGGACTGGTAATGGGGACGGCTCAAAAAGGTCAATAATGTACTCTTTATTTACCTCTTTCCCAAACAACTGAGAAACCATCTCTGGACCTTTTAATGCAGACTGCGTATTTTTTGCCACTAAGTAATAGTTGGAGATGTGAGGACCCTGACCCGAAGTCCCTGAGAAATACTTGTGAGAAAGTGTTCTACAAAAACACTGAATCAGGGTGAGAAGACAGTTTGGATGACAAACACTGAACATATATTGGAGTAGAGGGATATTTAGTCAGAATGTCTTTGACCACGGTGGTTCTCTTGCTGTTGAGGAATGTGTGATAGAATTATGCACCAGGGCAGGACTGACTTGGGGTGAGCATCTTTGCACCTGCTGCAGATGTGAAAAAAAACACAGTTGGGGTATGTACAACTGTTTTCATTGAAATTATTGCGGATTAGAATGTTATCAAAAGGATGTACATGTTGGCTGCGATGATCACTCTCAGGCATGAACGTTAAGGCTGTGAATGAGGTAGACATGAGGCCCTAGAGGATAGGAGCTGACATTGGCACTATGGGGCAAAGGGGAATGGTGTGACCTATATTGTTGCAGGTAGTGCAGGAAATGGCCTGTGAACTTCCAATGAGCATGACCAGTAATTCAGTGTCCAAAACAGACTACCTCAGGGCGGGTGTTTGGTTTGGGAGATGTAGAGAGCAGCTGTGCTGCAAAATGATTTGTGGTGCTGAAAAAAATTTTTTCTCCTATATTCAAGATTGAGATTGCCAATTAATACCAGATATGAATAATATTTTTGCCTTCTCTCTGAGAAAGCAAAGAGAGAAGGTATGTGTAGAACAAATATCCTTTCTTTATTTCAACAACTGGGATTCTGGGAAAATTTAACTTCCCTTAACATTAAAGATGAGTCACTAACCAGAAGTCATTGTACACCCTCAATCCCAGAAAACTGCACCGAGGCATTATCTGGAACCATACTATGTGTTAACTTCTGTTCAGAAGACATGACACACACACACACACACACACACACACACACACACACACACACACACACACACACACACACACACACACACACACACACACACACACACACATATAGTATTATATTTTTTGGGCAAAAATAAAATTTTGATAAATCATGTCAGCATTAGCCAAATTATCCAGGAAAGGACTGAAACTGATGTCAACATTTTGTTTGTCTGCCAGAAAGCTCTGTCACAAATTGACATTTTACCTGGATTTAAGCCATAATTTTATGCTACACTTTTACCTTCTGGTTGTTTTACATTTATGTTTTAACAAGGCTACAGATCTCAGTAATGGGTTGTTGGGATCTTAAGTTTTAAAGTTTTAAGTTTCCCGACGAGGACAGTCTGCTGCTAGCACCGGCTTGTTTTTAGCACAGTAGCTAGCTAGCAAACAGGGATTGCAGACATCACTGCTACTCTTACGCTGTTAACATGCCCTGTGAAGACTGTTTGCTGCTGACATGCAATAAGAGAGAGATGAGAGGTTACTAACCTCAAGAAAGACATCTGTAGGCTCTCTGCAGAGCTGCGGAAGAACGAATCCTTGCTGTCCAGTTACAGTGACATGGCAGCCACACAGGCCAAGAAGATTTCGGCCATGATATCCGCCATCTCAGAAACCATTCTGTGGGATCCCTCCTCTGCGCGCCCTTGGCTGTGCTCTTGTTCCACCCCCAACCCACAGGCGACCTGGTCAGAGGCGGTGGTCGGGATGAAGGAAGGCAGGGCGACCGGGACTGGTCATTTCCCCCCCCACCATTCCACCTGAAAAACAGCTTCACAGCACTGCCAGACATAGCCCTGGACCACCAAGGTGATGTGAGGGAAACCTGCCTGGATCCGAGCCTTGTCTCTACTGGAGCGTCTCCCGATCCTGCTCACTGTTCAGCAGTGTCTACTCCTGTTAGATCCAGTGGTGGTGATGTGAAATCTTCTGTCAAAGCTGCATCCCACATATCCTCTGCTGCCACTGTCTCTGCAGCAACAACAACTCAGCTGTGCTCTCCGGATCACGGCCAACGGTGTCTGCCTTTTGGCAGGGCTAGAGGATCCTCTAGCTGTGCCTCTGGTGGTTCTCATGCCCCACATCCACGGTTCAGTGGACTTTTTTGACTCCCTCTGCATCTCCTGGTCACAGCCATGTAATCTACACGCTTCTCTGCCTCCATATTGCCATTCCTTAAAAGCACCCTACTGTGAAACAACTCATCATTCACACTGAATTGAATTATACCTCATGTTTGCAATCTGAACTGCTGAAGGCTGACTTTGTTTATCTCACGCCAGTCAGGTTTTCATTTCTGGTCCCATTCCTGTGTCTTGTCGTGGTATCGAGTGTTTCAGTAGGCTGCTGAGTCACCAAGTGTCTCAGCAGCTTGGTTGTCCTTGGTTGTCCTCACTCTTGGTTGTCCCCATTCTGTGCCAAGTACTACGTGGCTATATTGACAACTTTAATCTCTTCTGGAATCACGAGCTATCGCCACCAGTCATTTGTCATGAGCAGGCTGGACTGTAGCAACTCTCTGTTTATGGGCCTTCCAAACAAAACAGTCCATAGGATATCCAAAACTCAGCTGCATGAGTTCTAACCAGGAAAAAAAAGATCAGACTACATTACTCCAGTTCTCTAGAACAATCACTGGCTGCTTGTTGTCTTCAGAATACAGTCTAAAATTCTCCTCTTGGTTTACAAAGCATTTCAGGGTCTGTCTCCACAGTACATATAAGAGATGCTGTCAATATACCATCCCAACAGATCTCTCAGGTCATAAGCTGGAAATCTCCTCCATGTGCCCAGAGCACATTCTAAGTCTAGTGAGATGGCTTTTAGTATATATGCAACCAAAGCATGGAACACTTTGCCTGCTGATCTTAGACTTGCTCAAAGGATGTGTTCTTTTAAATCCAAACTAAAGACTTTCCTATTCAGTCAAGCCTTTCCTTAACAAACACATCGTATTTGCACAATATGTATGTTTATATGTGTATATGTATGTGTGTATTTACATTTAAGTATGCATTGTTGTTTCTATGAGTATATTTTTGCTGTTTTAATCTGTATTTATGTAAAGCACTTTGAACTGCTTTTGTATGAGATGGTGCTTTACAAATACATCTGAATTAATGTTTGCATTGTCAGGAATAAACTTCCTGAAATAACAGATTAATTTATTACAAACAATATCCATATTTTACAGTCACACAACCTATATAATACATTCTCAGATGATGCAGTGAATATACACGGTTATAATGTTTATAGAACAGATAGAAACTTGCGTGGCGCAGGCCTGGTGGTTTTAGGTTCACTTACCATATGTCAAAAAACCACTATTAGTTGGATGCTGTTACAGGCCGAAATGTGCAAACAGCTTATATCTGAGTGAATTGTGTGATATGAGACATTGGAAATTAAATTAAACAGTTTGCTTTATTGTTGATTTTTTGTTCAATTTTGTCTTTGAATTTAATTACACTATTGTTTTACATTATGATGTAATGTTTACTTTTGTCAACCCAAGGAAGAGTAGTTGCTACATTGGTAATGGCTAATGGGGATCCAAAGAAATTAATTAATTAAAATATTAAAAAGAAAATAAAAGCCTGGGCAGGCACGCACAGCCTGCTTAGCTTGTCGCAGCTCGGATGCAGTTTGAGCTGCACAAACCACTGTTGGAGGTAGCTCATGTGCATCAATCCCAGGTACACAACTGGGTGAGCCGCTTACAGCATCCCCAGCAGCGACATGAGCCTCCCTGCCATCAGTGCTACATTTAATTGCAGTTTCCACTCTTCTTTCATTGATCAGGATATTTCTTTCGCCACAGAATTTTTCAGGTTTGCTGCTGAATTTTCTCAGTTTCAGTTTTGACACAAAGCTCTTGTGTGGGTAAGTGTACAGGGCTGTGTTCCAGTTTGTCAGCAGATTTTCAAAAGACAGCCAATGGCCAGGAAATGGTGTTACTCTATTTTTATCCTGTCTTCTCTCTGTATCATTGAACGCAAATATTAGAAGGTGGCTAAGATAATCACCTCTTTAATTATGTTACAATTACAGAGGTTGGGACAAGGTTGGAGGAGTCAATCAGCAGCCATGGGCTCAAAAGGAAAATAATTAATGCCCATAAAGCAGGAGAAGGCTATAAGAAGATAGCAAAGCATTTTCAGGTAGCTGTTTCCTCAGTTTGTAATGTATTTAAGAAATTGCAGTTAACATGAAGGGTAGAGGTCAAGTTGAGGTCTGGAAGACCTAGAAAAACAGAGAAAACTGCTCGTAGGATTGCTGGAAAGGCAAATCAAAACCCCCATTTGACTACCAAAGACCTTCAGTACGATTTAGCAGACTCTGGAATGGTGGTGTACTCTTCCACTGTGCAGTGACGCCTTCACAAATATGACATTCAATGGAACAGTCCCCAGAAGAAAACCTTTCCTGCATCCTCGCCACAAAATTCAGTGTCAGAAGTTTGCAAAGGAACATCTAAAGAAGGCCTGATGCATTTTCAGAGTTTGAAGTTAAAATAGAACTTTTTGGGCGCAATGAACAAAGGTATTGTCGTATATCACGACCTTGCACCTCTTGAGTGGAGAAGAATGATTCACAGCACGTCGATGCTCCTTTTGAGTTTTTCTTTATTTATAAAAATCAAGTATACATAGTTTGCAGGGAGAGAATCATTGAGGTCAAATTAAAAAGCCCGCAAGGGTCCAGTTGAGTCCGATTCTCTAATTCTGATTCTCCAACAATATGAGTGTGTTGTCCCAAATATATAGGCTTATGCAAATTAACCCTTTAATATTCAGGATATCCCACTCCCAACTTTGGTTCGTTACCAATTAGGGTCAGTTTCAGTGTTCTCACTCCCCAATTGTTCATCCCACATATATCACTTTATCTCTGTTCTGACATTAGGCCTTAATGAAGCGAGATGGAGCTTAGGCTACACGTTGATGTAAACTTCCTGTGTATCCTTGAACCAGGCAACACAGAATTTGACAGAGGCTGGAATTCATCAAAGCACTCCCTGTGTCAATTCACACAGAGCTACAGTCTAGGAATTTGGGAAAAACCCTCTTAATTGATTATGAAATACCCAATAGTATGTTTAGAGAGAAAAGGGTGCAGAATTTTATGAAAAGAACACCTCTCCAACTGTTAAGCACAGGGGGTGGATTGATCATACTTTGGGCTTGTGTTACAGCCAGTGGCACAAGGAACATTTCACTGGTAGAGGGAAGAATGGGTTCAATTAAATACCAGCAAATTCTGGGAGCAAACATCACACTCTCTGTTAAAAAGCTGAAGGTTTTGCTGTGGCCCTTACAGTCCCCCGACCTAAATATCATCGAAAAGCTGCGGATAGACCTCAAAAGAGCAGTGCATTCAAGACAGCCTGAGACACTTACAGAACTAGAAGCCTTTTGTAAGAAAGAATGGGTGAAAATCCCCCAAACACGAACTGAAAGACTCTTAGCTGCTACAAAAAACGTTTACAAGCTGTGATACTTGCAGTGGTACTGACCCAGACTTTTGTTTTGAGACATTTTCCTTTTTAGTTATTTTTAAACTGTAAAAAATGGGGTAAAAAGTGATCTTCCTTAAAATATTAAAGAAACGTGTCATATTTAACATTATGCCTTTTTGGAAATCAGTTCATCTTTTACTCGCTTAGCTATTCACAGTATCAGAAAGTTTAACCAGGGGTGCCCAAACTTTTTTATGCCCCTGTACAGAGGGACAACAAGTGACTGTGGCAAGTAGATGTGGCACCCTTGTTAGCTTCCATAGCATTACATCTTTCATAATGTGTGTGGCTTCACTGATGCATGAAGGCTGCATGGAAAAAGATGTGAAATTGTTGTGGCACTCGTGACTTCTTTATCACACCCTTCTTTTGGCACACACTTCTTGCTTTGGTTTTTATTAAAACATGTACAGAGCACACCAGTGTATTGTATGTTGTCACAGTATTGCTAGCTTTATTTTGTAGTTAATGACTGATAGCAGCAGACTATCAGCGACAGTGGGTCACTGTGAGTGGCATTAGTAATAACACGTGTGCCAGGAGGCATCCACTGACAAATGAAACTAGTATTTTAACATGTAATGTAGGATAAACAATGTAATTACTTGATCGCTCATCATTCATATCAATAACTTGTTACAACATAGATACAACGTTTTGCTTGCATACTAGCTTTATCATCTGAAACCATTTGCCACTATTAGGGTTATTACATGTCTGTCAGTCATTAACTGTAGCCGGAAATATATGTTGTTTTGCCAGGTTTTTTTAAAATATATTACATAGCGTTTATTCAGTCAACATATCAATCCAAAATAAGGAACTGTCACACATGACTGCTTATTTCCTCCTTCATTTAAAGAGTGTTGTTCACAAAACGTTAAATCCAAATCCAGATTACCACAGACCTCTGTCATATTTTTTTGTACAGCAAGAAGGGGATGAAATGACAGGAAGATTCCTCTCAGTGTGAAGGAGTGTGGCTGCTGAACAGTTCTCATTATGCTGTAGTTGAGTGATGACAGTAGGTATTGGGTGTTGCACACCTTTCATGCCACAGGAGTGCAGGTCACACTTACATGATATGCTGGTGATGAGTGGAGGTTAAAAAATGCGCTTCACTATCTTTCCAAAATATTAAGCTGACGGCTACATGAAGCTAATCATTTATAAAATCAAGAAGTGTTAATTAACAAATCTGGCAAGCCTGGCATTGTTGGCATTCTTCGACATATGGACTGCAGTGCGGCATATACGGGAAATGACGAGGGAGAATGAGTCTGTATGACAGCTGGTATCAGTATCAGCAGAGTCGGTCGGGTTGAGTCAAGTACACTGGTTTTGTAGTATTGAACAGTGTCAGCAGCGAGCACATACAACTATTGTAAAACCTGAAGAGAAGTCGCATCGGTCACCACCTGCACTGCTTAAAGCTAAACTTTGTCACACACTACTCAAGTGATTTTTTATACCATTTAAGGTTGCAGTGCTTTCATTTATATGGCTAGCAGTTAGTTTGGTACTGTATAAAAGGTGAGTAGGCAGAGGAAGGTGAAAGCTTTTGTCAGGGTCAGATTAGAGGCAGCATACGCCTATTTCCTAGAGGCAGTATGTACCAGTGTAAACTTGATTTGTATCCAACTCTGAAAACAGTAGAAAATATTCAGTCATTCAGTTTTGGCCAGTACTACACCACAAAGCAATGAGTAGTTAAAATACTGTTTATTTAGCCAGTTTATTGAAGAACAGTACAATTAGCGGCATGTGTTACCTAGCTGTAATGCATATGCCTGCAGGATGCTCATTGTCTATTATTTTTCAACTTGGAAATTTTGTCAGTGCTGCACTGAAAATCTCCGCACTAATCCAAATGAAAAGAACAAAACCAAAAAAATGTAATACATTGAAAACAAAACAATTCCTGCAGCTCCTTAAAAGTGGGGCCTGTTGTGTGGATGTTAGATTACTTTGCTGAGGAAAATCTGGAACAGGTATTTATAAAACAGGTTTTGAAACAGGGGTTTTCTGGTTTGTTATGAGGCAAAGTTGTTTAAATAACTCAGTAAACTGCTTTTTATTACAATCCCCTGAACACACGTTCCATATTGTTTTTACATTTACAAAGGTCTGTTTTCAAAGGCAAACTTCGCTTCAAATTTTCATTGTTATCGAAATGAAAATATGCTCAGTTATTTTTTAGTTTGATTACAGAAGACCATAGATAGATTTGACCATATTGTAATATAACAGACCACTCAAAAACACTGAAAGGATCAAACCTACCAAATGGTAGTTCTAAATTAATTACCACGTGTGACTATATTTGTTCATTGGCTTTACTTGCTATAAAAAGGGTGACATTTTGAAGATTAGTTGACATAAACATCAGTCATTGTTATTCTTATGTATACTTTCTCTTGTATAGAAAGGTGGACAACAGAGAGATGTCAGAGCTGCAAGTGAGAAGTGAGCGGACCCAAACTCTGATGGAAGAAATCTCTCAGATGTTCTTTCCATGGACAAAGAGTTCAGGGACCTTCAAGAGCTTAAAATTGACATGTAGAGAGAAAAACAGGAGTATAACAAATTTGATGTCACAAATGTGGTGCAAATTTATTCAATACACCAATTTAATGAAATATTATTACATGGTTGTAATTAAATTCAGTTTATATTCTAATACAATTGAAACTGACCTGATAGTCATTCAAATATATTCACTAGCTAAATATGATTGGGATGTTTGGCCTTTGTCACTGAGTTCAACCTATCATGGCTTTCTTTGGGAGGGTTTCTTCATCTTCGTTATATTAACCACGATAACATCCTTTTTATGCATCAATCGCCAGAAGCAACAGCAGCGGATGAAGCAGTCACACATGTTTTCTATAGGAAATGCAGATGTTATAGTTGTGTGATTGCTGCAAAGCAGGCACACTATAGTGATCTTTGCTCTTTATTATTATGTGCCTGCTGTGCGAAGCACAGAAGCAATCCCACAATAGTTATCTTCGCTCCTTAGTATTATTATTATTATTAGTGCGCAACCACCGATGGCGCTATTCCAACAATCCCACAATATTTTATTCTCAAGTTCAAAAATTCTTTATTACTCTTATTATCAGTCCGGCACCATTGGTCAGCTGAATGCCACGTGACTACATACTAAAGTTATACCATTGGTTGCTCTTTCAAAATGAAAAGGCTCACACAGTTTCTATTGCATCATCAGGAGGGTTTTTAAAGGCAGTGTTGCCAACTTTGCGCCTTTGTTGCTACATTTACCGCGTCTTCACACCCTTTTTAGCAACTTTTCTTCACAAAAGCTCCTAGCGTCAAATCTAGAGAATTTTTGGACAAACCTTAGCTACGTTCCTTAGAGGAGTTACCAGTATTGCCTCGAGGTCGGGCTTTACTTCTGCAGGCACACCCCTCTATGTCTATCATTGACCGCACAGCAGTTGACACAGACATGAATGAGCTTCTAACTTTCTCTCTGAATGATTATTAAGTAAATATAGCCAAAATCACAGCACAGCCGTTGTCTTTAACTTATGTTTCTTGTGATTTTTCCAGACGCCGTTGTGGTTATAAAAATCAGGATTTTAGCAGTGCAGCAGCTGGGAAATGGCTTGGAAGTGACTGCTGGTTAACATGTAGTCTTAATGGACTGCATTTCAGTTACTATTTCTTACTTCTGTTGTCTGACAACAGAAAACAGAAAAACATGTAAATGAGAACAGCTTTATTGGGAATTCCGCTGTATTAAAAAATAGTATATGTGAGCACAGAGAATAGGAGAGAAACAAACAGATAAAGAGCGGTCCAGCCACATACTAGGATTTGACCGAGTCTTGTTTCCTTTTATTTTAGTGGCAGTTTAGTTACAGTTCAGTTTAATGGTTTTCTAAGGGAAATGAGCAAAACATGATGAAACATGACCAACCATGATGGACATCTCCAAAACCATAAAGACTACAAGACTGAAACTTGCTTTACAATATTTCAGCATTTCACATACTCAAAAATGGTAGCAGTAGCCCCACCATGTGGTGAGAAATGAGCTAACAAATATTGCAAAATGTTTTGGCTACCTTGCCAACCTTGAGACGTAGAAGAAAAAATCTGGTGACTATGAATTCATAGGATAATGCTGAAGACATTGATATAGTTCAAGTCCATTTCCGTCAAAGATTTTTCTGCCACTTTGAATTTTTTTGCTACACGACCTTTTGAGTACCTCTCTTCTATCCTACATCTCAAATTTTGCTCAATTGTACAGACTGAGACCACAAATAAGACTACAGATTTTCATGCAGTTTACCTACTAGAGAATTATTTTATTGAAAAAATGAAAATTGCTTAATAAAAATTGCTACTACTCACAGGTAGTGATGGCTAGAAACAGGGTTCCATTAAAAGCTTGTTCATATGTCTTTTAGTTAATGAGTTATTAGATTTTAATGAGGAGTGCATATAATCACTAATATCTCAAAAACTGTAAAGGCTACACAACTGAAATTTCGCAGAGCTGGCCCATGGTAAAATGCTTCACAAAGTCAAAAACTGTTGCAATAGTGCCAGTGTGGCCAGTTACAAAACTTTTTTGTATGTTTTTTAGCCATTCACAAGTTTGCTCCTATTATGGCTATACGAGTTGTATTCCTGAATCAATAATGCAAAAAAGTGAAATGATAAGACTATGAAATTGTTTGTTCAATATGTCAGAAAATAAGATAACAGCAGCAGATAGAGCAGTCACACACATTTTCTTTATGAAATGCAAATATTGTAGTTTAAAATGCATTCTAAAAACTACATTGACAACATTTTTTTTTGTGATTTTATTTGCCCTGTCCTGGAACCCTTAATTGAGCCACTAAAATGATGAGTCAATTGTGTAAACTTTACTTCCAAAAGCAAACTTTATTCACTTGGCTAATTTCTTAGCACACCACTTTGCAAATTTATACTTGTCTGTGAATATTTCCTGTTTCAGAAATAAATTAAACAAAAGTTTTTTTGCAAATTTTGGGTGAGGACATAGGGCTGTCTAAGGTCTTCTTTTAGATGAATTGCAAAGCAAATGAAAAACACTGAAGCATACTGAAGCTATAAATAGCAATACAAAGAGTATGACAGTGTACAAGGCATACAACAGAGCATTTTCCTTTTATAGTCCTGGAAAGGGAAACAACAGTAATGAGAAGCTTGACTGTGATGATGACAGAAAAAAAAGTGAATTACTATAACAATTTTTGTCATTGCGGACATGTTCCAGGTTCTTTTTTAATTTTTTAGTGTAGGTAGCAAGCAGAAGATTTCTTGAAGCATAATACAGGGTAAGGAACTTGTGCCCACTGAGCAGACTTTCAGGATATGTATATTGTCAAATATACCCTCATTACCTTCCATACTTCACATTTTTATTATCAAATATCATAGCATTTTTCCTTCATTTTTTCACTGTCAGACTGTACACAGTACAACTATGTATCAGGCGAAAGTATAGAAGAGTGCACACTACAGTAAGGACATCAACTGGGAGCCCATCATAAATAAGATTTGTCCTCATAAAGTAGCTACCAAACAGAATATATACTACACTCACAGGATTAGATAAACATTGTTTCAGCTTCATGTTTCAACTTCCTTAATACTGCATATGTGTGGCAAAGTGTAGACTGATAAGATGATGTTCTGCTGAGTTGCCACCTCTGCTTGGAAAGGAGGAGGAAGTTTATGCCTGCTGCAGTGTTACAGAACAGGCGGGACTACCTCGAAAGAAAAGGGGAGGTATGTTTGCTGACAATTATGCAAAGGTGTTACATTTAGGGACAAGGCTTTGACTTAAAAGGAAAGATTGTAGCAGCTGATGGGATATAATAAAAACACGCTTTGCTCTCAATTTAAAAAGGCTTACAGTTGTTACCAGGAAGGTAGTGATCCAGAAAATGAATCCTAAAGGGATTTAAAGGGCAAGCAGTAAATCTAAGTCAGAGGCTGAGGTCAAAATGGCAAGTGGCCAAAGAAAGGTAGAGAGCTATGGTAACAGAGTGACAGACAATCTGAACCACAGGCCATTTATACTGGGGGAAACTAACTGAGTCATTGGGGCGTACATGAGCTGCTGGTAGGTGAGGTTAGGTGATGAATAAAGCATGGGAAATTTTTCCTTTGACTAGTTGGAAGATGACAGGGTCTGAAATTACAATTACGATGACATTAGCAAACTAAAATATGCTGACTAGGGAGGTGAACTGGTTAAGCAGGGAAAGCAAAAGAACTGGGGGCAGAAGAGGAAGAGCTTTTTATACAAGCCAACCAATCCTTTCATACTTCTATGACCCAGATTTCTATAACTTCCTCTCACATTTCTCAATTCTCTCATTTAAAGCAGTACAGTAAATTCCTTGTTTTCACTCAGCCAATCAAAATTCTCTAGTGCATGTTAGCACTGTGACATAATAGAGAAAAAAAGAAAATTCTTCAAGCTGAGTATACGAATTTCTGAAAAACACAATATATTACCATTCTTTCTTCTTTCTTTGCTTTCTCCATGAATTAATATAAAATGCTAAAATACTATCAATATCATAGCTATATGCGGTAGACAGCACTATGCCTGAATAATCCAGTATTATAATTATTGAAATTTGAGAGTAAAAAAAAATTGATAATGAATTATTGGCCAATATTTATAAAATAAACCCAGAACAAATGTTTAACATAACAATTACCTTCAATTTGGTCAGAAAAGAACTGAGAACAAGACAACTGGGACATTTTACTTGTCAGTGTCCTCTGGAACAAAGCATGTGGAAACAACACTTTATAAATGATCTCAAACTTAACTTTGGTTTTTCTTTGCTGCAAGTTTCTTTTGTTACTTATTGTGAAAATGAAAAAACATCCAGTCTCAAAAGGATGCCAAAAGAACTAATCCATGCATGTGTTACCTCTAGGCTGGACTGTTATTTCTTATTATCAGGATGTCCCAATAACTGTGTGAAAAGCCTTCAGATGAGCCAAAATGCTGCAGCATGAGTACTGACAAGAACTAGAAAAAGAGGTTATATTTCTCCTACATTAGCTTCTCTGCATTGGCTCCCTGTAAAATCCAGAATAGAATTCAAAATCCTTCTCATTACATACAAAGCCCTTAATGACCAAGTTCAATCTTATCTCAGGCCTTGTCATCATGTACAAATGTATTTTTTAAAATGAAACTTTTTCTATACATTTTGGCGGTTCGTCCAGATGCAAACTGCATTTTAGGTCATTGAAAACTGACCTTTGGTAAAACTCCTTCCAGTGGGATGATGTTCAGAAACTCTGTTTTTGGCTTGTGATCTGATTGGTCTTAGCTTATGAGGAGGCAATACTAACTTTTTTTAAGGCTTCTGATTGGCCAACATGGTTTTACAGTTAGGGTTATATGGCCGCCTGTTGGTTTTGCATGCTCTTTACAGCATGTTTATGTATTTTCATGTGGACAGAGATTTTTTTCAAGAAATAAGAGGAAAACCCCCATTTGAATACATACCCATGTACGTGTGGACTAGGCCTCAAAGACCTCATAGTACCCTATTATCCCAATAGAACACTCCACTTTCAAAATGCAGGCTTGTTACTTCTGGTTTCCACAGTTTCCCAAAGTAGAATGAGAGGCAGAGCTATTAGGCTCCTCTCCTGTGGAACCAGCTCCCAGTTTATGTCTGGGAGGCAGACAACCTCTCTACATTTAAGATTAGGCTTAAAACTTTCCTCTTAATAATACCTATCATTGGCATTATTATCATTATAACAAACAGTCTGGCAGTGCTTGAGTACAACAGTATAGCTGTTCCTGATCTCTCCTTCTCTTTTCTTTTTCTCCTATCAACCCAACTGGTACAGGCAGATAGCCAACACTGTCTGTCCGGTTCTGTCAGAGATTTCTTCCTGTTAACAGGGAGTTTTTCATCTCCACTGTTGCCAAGTGCTGTTGCACTGTTGCTCTGGCAACAGAACAAGCACTCTTGTAAGGGATTGACCTTACCCTGTAAACTACCTTGAGATAATTTATGTTATGATTTGGCACTATTAAGTTATTTGGCACTACTAAGTTTATTGTCATTCCAGAACAATATGGTCCGGAACATGCTGGTACATGAAAGGGAAGGAAAATTAGGTACTCAGGTCCCGGTTCAGAAAAAGCAACAATAAAACAATAAAATCAATAATAAAAGAGAGGCACACAATAGTGCATTATAACAAATAGCATTATAATAAATAGTCAATAAATATTATGAATAAGTGTGATGGAAGGTAAACAATTAGCCAAGTTGCCTCGATTGCATGTGCCCATTAATGACAGGTAATGAGCAGCATCTCTCAGTGAGGTGCAGTAGTTAACACTATGAGGTACAGCAGTTAAAAACTAACTTCTTATTGTGTTACATCAGTGGGATGCAGAGTTTATCAGTCTCAGAGCTTCTGGAAAGAAGCTGTTCCTTAGCCTGGCAGTCCTGGCCCTGATGCTACACAACCTACTTCCTGAGGGGAAGGGGGGAAACAGTCCATTTGCAGGGTGGATGGAGTCCTTTATAATGCATGACGCCTTATTCCTGCACCTGCTGATTTAAATGTCACTGATAGTGGGTAGACTGCAGTCAATAATCTTTATTGCAGACTTAACCACCTGCTGCAGTGCCTTTCTGTCTGCAGCAGAGCGGTTGCCCTACCATGAGCTGAAGTAAGGACTGAGATGCCAAGGCCACCATGCTTCAGCCTCCTCAGGAAGTAGAGGCGTTGGTTGGCCTTCTTTACTATGCTGGTTGTGTTGTTGTCCAGGTGAGGTTGTCAGCGATGTGCACCCTCAGGTATTTGGACCTGGATACCGCCTCAACAGCTGCTCCTTCCTGAAGTCCACAATCATCTCCCTTGTTTGCTTCTTGTTGTTTGCTCTGAACCAAGTCTCCAGCTGCTCTACCTGCTGCCTGTACTCTTACTCATCATTGTGTGTCCACTGCTGTGTCATCTGCAAAGTTCACAATATGATTGCTCGGATGGATGGCTGTGCTGTCGTAGGTCAGGAGGGTATGCCCCAGGGGGCTTCACAACTCTACCTAAACATAGAACCCAGGTTCCTTCCCATTCTACTTCAGCATTGAAACAGCCTAAGAACAAGGTGAATTTCCATCTTTATTTTGGGTACAGTCACCGCCATGTTGACTATCCCTCAGAGCATGTACAGTCAGGTGACTCTCTAAGCCTACTGAAAGGTGGCGGTGTTGACAAGGACACAGTGACATGGATTGCCGTGACTTCTAATTCGGCGAGCTGGAATGGCATGGTCCAGCAGTTCAATCCGGCATTGGTGGAGCCTGCTACATCAAACTTGGTTACACTTGCGCTCGGGATGCAAGCCACCCAAAGCTGAGGGGGATGAAACAGCCGCCTTGCTGCTTGTGCTTGCATCTTTGCAGTCCTTTCTTCCAGGGCCCCTTGGGTGGGGCCATCCTCTTGCCGTGCCTAAGTCTCCCTACGCTCCCACTGACAGATCACTACCCAGAGTGGGTGCATCTCTTCAGCTCTCTCCCTCGCTGGCTGGACAGAATGCTGAGGAAGGGTTACACATTACAGGTTTGCCGTCAGCCTTCACCATTCAATTACATTATGTGCACTGTTCTCCCCGATGCTGCAGAGAGAGCGGCATTGGAGGAGGAAATAGCCTCTCTCCTGAGGAAGGGAGCTATTATGACGGCCAGAGGCTGGGAGGGGTTTTTTCTCCCCATATTTCCTAGTTCCAAAGAAACTGGGGGGCGTGCAACGTGTGTGCTGAACAGACACATTGCACAGGGTCTTTTTTGCATGCTAATGATCAGAAAGTTGCTGTATGCCATCAAACCAGGCGACTGGATAACATCCAGGACGCATATTTTCATCGCACTTCCTCCAAATGTGTGGAGAGGGTGGTGAGCCCTTTCAAAGAGAGGGGAGTGAGGATTCGGACCTTTTCCGTTTGATCCTTGGAAGATTTTGTTCAAATATTTTGAAAAATATCTAATCAAATATCTCCAAAGCTTCATAGTGCATGAAAGTTCTAATATCCAATATCATTAGTTGGATTTTAGATTTCTTGATAAACAAGTTCCATATGGTGTTACTTTTGCCTGTTAATAAAATTTGGAATCGCAAACCAGCAAACATAAAGTGTAACCCAAAATTACTATCAATCAAAAATATGAAAGAGCTACAATGTGAGATGCCATATCCCTAGGTGTGATTGTATGTAAAACGTAAAAAGCTTGTATTTTCTGAGATTAGGTGTTTGTAATTTTTTGGTTTGCAAGTCACAGTTTTTCATTTGTTCTTCTCAGTTTTTCTGAGTTTGGTAATTAGACAAAAGTTCAATGGGCAGGCATTCTCTCTGCTTCTCCTCTATTGGTCTGATAAATTGTCATTCATATCCTGCAAGGAACTCTGGAAAGGCTAGTAGCACTCCTTAAAAGCAGAAATCACAGATTTATAAAACCTTACTGCTAACTGCTACAGTACTTAGAGTTAGTGGGCTATCATTAGCAAGCATGTTTGCCCATTTGTTTGCTAAATCCATGCTAAGTGCGCCAAATTTTATTCAATTCAGTTCAACTTTATTTATATAGTGCCAAATCATAACAGAAGTTATCTCAGGGCACTTTTCATATAGAGCAAGTCTAGACCGAACTCTTTATAGTTATATTTACAGAGACCCAATGTTCCCCCATGAGCAAGCACTTGGCGACAGTGGCAAGGAAATAATCCCTTTCAACAAGTAGAAACCTTGAACATAACCCAGCTCAGACATCTGCCTCGACCAGTTGGGTTGACAGAGAGAGCAAGAGAGAAAGAGAGAGAGCAAGAGGAGAGAGAAAGCACAATGCAGGTTCTACATAAAGATGTATAATAATAATTGTAAGACTAATAATAAAAGAAATAATTATAATAATAGGGCTAATAATAAGACTAAATAATAAAAATAATGAGAAGAAGAAAAAGAAGAAAAATGATTGAAGTTGTGTGTTTATAGCAGGATCATGGGGGTAGTAGGTGGCCCTCAGTCACAGATCCAGACTCTACCGCTCCGAAGATAGAAATACCTGCAGAACGCGACAGGAAGAGAGAAGAGAGAGATGAGAAAGCACAGAACTAGAGGAGAGAGAAGAAGCCAAGTTAGTAACGAGGATTGATGGGATATGAATGCGTATGGATGGAGAGGGAGTACAGTACCATCACGGGGGTGTCTGATTGATCCCAAATTCATTCTGCATAATAACTATGAACCCAAACACACAGTCAGAGTCATAAAGAACTATTTTCAGAGAGTCAAGGACTCTAACAACAGATGGTCTGCCCCCCACAGAGCCCTGATCTCAACATCATGGAGTCAACCTTGGATTACATGAAGAGACAGAAGACACTGAGATGGTAAATTCTCAAAGATGCTTGGAACAACCTACCTGCCAAGTACCTTGAAATACTGCCTGCAGGTGTACTGAGGAGAACTGGTGCTGTTTTAAAGGCAAAGGGTGGTCACAGCAAATACTGATTTGATTTTGTTTTTTTGTCTCCTGCACTTTGTATGAAGTTAATTGATAAATAGAACCTATTCATGATATTATTTTTGAAATAACATACTCACTTTACAGCATTTTTTCATGAGTGCCTTTTGCACAGTACTATATGTAAGGGAAAAAGTTATGAGCCACTTCATAAAATCAGGAGAAAGCGCTTTCAACAGGACTACGAACTTCATCCAAGAGCTATGTATATGAAAGCCATGAAAACCCATGTTCCCCTACTATCCCCTAGTGATGGCTACCAAGACATCATAATTAATTCTTCAAAGTTTTCCATGATGGATGTGTAAGACTAAGAACCATGCTTTCGAATGAGTTATAATTGAGTTTAGATTTAGGGCTGAATAATAGTCTTGAGTTAAAAATGGCTGCAACTCCACCTCCTTGGCCGGTGCCTCAAGGAATGTGAGTATTAATATGACTGGGGAGAGTGGATTCATTTAAGATAACCTAAATTATGACATCAGCCAGGTTTCAGTGAGACTAAATATATCCATATGATGATCTGATATTAAATTATTTACAAATACAGCTTTGGAAGGGAGCGATCTAATGTTTAAGAGTCCACATTTAATTCTCCTACTTTGTTGTACTTTTGCAGTAGTGGTCTTAATTTTTATTAGGTTTGTGTTTACAACTCTTCCTCTTTTATTTTTTAGTTAATTTATTTAGGTGGTCAGGGGGCAGACACAGTCTCAATGCTGTTTTGCTTGGGTGACAGCTGTAATAAAAGCATATAAAAGCATGTAAGACTGCAACTCTGCCTCCTGGTCTCAACTTTGGGTTGTCATGGTTTCAGTCATTTTCATCACTACAATATAATCTTCGGTTTTTTGGGGACTTCTCTAATCCTGGTTTGTCAAAAATGACTAGCATGTAGCTTTACTTGATCAGTGCAAAAAGTAAAACGCAGTTAAGATTAATCTTAAAGCTGAAACCTAATGGGGTTTTAGACTGGGGAAATGACTTTAGGTGCCACCAACCATCACTTGACCGAGAGCGCTTAGTTTGATCTCTAACGTTAGATCTTTAGATCTTCCCATTACTTTTTGAACAAAACAAATGCATGCTTCAGATGCTGCCACCTTCATCAGACAAAGTTTGCAGATTGCATCATTTATGTTACCAGATTCCCTTTTGGCATTGGGTTTATATCTGAAATATTACCATATAGGCGCTTTTGGTTTTTGCTTTGACACCAAACCCTCCTACATTGTCTGACCGACAAGACATGATGAAACTCTTCTACGACTCTGCTCTGCTGTTGCACAGAGCAGACATTTTCAGTTTATAATTGTAGCAACCAACTAAGTATTGATAACTAGTATTTAACAAATTTGAGTTTTTTATTTAATAAATGTGGTAGCTACTGCTGATACACAAAAATGAACCAAATGGGTTTTATGCCTATTAAAAAAAAGAGAAAAAGATACCAGTGGGGAAGTTATGTATGGTTTGTGCCTGAAAACCGTTTTACACCGACTACTGTGGCAACCCTAGACTTAAGCCACATCTGAGCATGTAGTCAGCAGTGTTCTGAACCTGGATAAGGTTTGGATGAGGATCAGTATTCTTTTAACAATTTTTTTTAAAGAAGTTGCTCACTAATACTTACTTACAACCTCGATCTGATTTCCTGCTGCATACAACAACAAGACAGTAAAATGTCTGCAGTTCTTTATCTAACAGCTTACTGTGGATACTCATTCTTGTTCCATTACTCCCTGGCAAAAGGGAGTAATGTTTTATAGATGCATTTTTGATGAACAATGTGCTGTCAGCATTAACCTCACTGACATGCACATTGTTCCTTGTGGCTTATTTCAAGTAAAAACCACCCCATGTTTTGCCAATTTAACTGTTTTAATGTGGGACAACAGCAGTAGGATGTTCTGGAACCCGATGCATCTGCTGCCATCATTACTGCACACTGAAGAAGTACTATATGTCACAAGCAGAGAGGACCCAAACGAAAACACATACAAAGGCAGGTAGATGCAGTGAAGATACTTTCATAATAATAACTGTAACAGATTTACAGTCAGTTGGGAGGACAAGGTGGCAGGCAGGAATCAGGGAACACAGGTGACAGGAAAATACACATGAGGAGGAGTACAACCATGAACTTAACAGAAAATTCAACGCAGGTAGTAAACCCTCAGAGAACATGAGGGAACAACAAAGACGAACTGACAAGGAGAGAAGGGAACACAGAGACTTAAATACATATGTGAGGCAGGGGTGATTGGGAACAGGTGAAACACATTACAGTGGGGCATACAATCACAGAAGCAGGAAAAAACAAAGACAGGAAGTAAAACAACCAATAGACACACAAGGTCATAATTTCAAAGTAAAACAGAAAATAATGAGAGTCAAAAGAGTGACTCAGAGGGGCAGATTAAACAGTATACTCCGCTGATTCTTTGTCCTGAGTTCTAGCCAGTTCTATTTAACAACCTAATATTTCAAGGCTTTGAATGCTGAAGTTCAACCCCACCCACCCCCATGCTATAAATCATGGAGTTAGAAGACACAGCTGGAGCCTGCCTCTTTATGCATTCATGAGCCATGTGCTAAATAAAATTATATCACTAAATCTTTACTATTGTTATTTATGTATCCTCCAGGCCTCTTCAGAAATGAAATGGGACACACCCAAATGAAAAATCTGCATTGCAGCCATGTCTCATTCAGCCTCACCCCTTCCATTTTTTATTATGTCACAATAAAGTTGTCCCAAACTCTTTACATTATCTGTCATAACTTCAATTCAATTCAATTCAATTCAGTTAAATTTTATTTATATAGTGCCAAATAATAACAGAGTTTATCTCTCTAAATCTCTGATATAGAGCAGGTCTAGACCATAGTCTTTATAGTTAAATTTAGACCCAACATTCCCCCAAGCATTTGGCAACTGGTCTATATCTGTATGCAAGGAAGAACTCCTTGAATGCATACAGATGGAGAGGAAGAGGAGGAGAGAGGAGCTCGGTTAGTCATGGGAAGTCCCCCGGCAGTCTAGGCCTATAGCAGCATAACTAGGGGGTCAAGCCAGGCCTGAGCCAGCCTTAACTATCAAAAGAAAGGTTTTAAGCCTACTCTTAAATGTGGAGAGGCTGTCTGCCTCCTGGACCAGAGTATAAATCATTAGATAATATTTTTCTGAGGTGTTGGGGGCCAAGCACAATAACTTCAGTTTTGGCTGTGTTTAAAAGCAGAAAGTTACTGTCATCCAGGTATCTATGTCCTTCAGCAATGCTTGAAGTTTAAGTAACTGATTGGTTTCATTGGGCTTCATTGACAAATACAATTGGGTATCATCTGCATAACCATGACGTTTATGGAGTGTTTCTCAATAATATTGCCTAAAAGAAGCATATATAAGTTGAACAGAACTGGTCCAAGTAAAGAACCTTGTGTAACTAAGTTTTGACTAACTTTTTAATGATTTTTGAGGATTTATCGGTAATGTGCACAAACTGAAATCAATCTGATAAATAGGACTTTAACCAGTTTAGAGCGGTTCCTTTAATGCCAATTAAATGTCCCAGTCTTTGTAATAGGATATGATGGTCAATGGTATCAAATGCAGCACTAAGATCTAACAAGACAAGTATAGAGACAAGTCCTTTGTCCGATGCAATTAGATGGTCATTTGTAACTTTAACCACTGCTGTCTTTGTGCTCTGATTCACTCTAAATCCTGACTGAAAATCCTCAAATAAACTATTATCATAACTCTTATGTTCACCATAAATTAAACCTCTCCAGTTTGAAATAAGGGCAGAAATTGGGGAGGGGAGTCCAGTCTAGCTTTGTCATAGAAAAAAATATTCTTTTCTGTGATGAGCGCTGTCCCATGGCACAAATATACACAACCCTAAACATGAATGTACAGCACCACAAACAAGATGGCAAGAACGGGTAATGTTCAATCAAAATCTGAATTTCATGTTATAAGAGACTGAACTACCAGTTTTCCATGTGCTGTTTTTAACGTGCATACAAACACAATGTCCTACACAGAACGCATAGCGTGAGCAGCATGTTAGCAGAGCCATTGCAGCAGTAGCAGCTCCAGCGCTCTGTGTGTGTCTACAGAGAAGGCGTTCAGGCACTGTACTAAGTTGTATGTCACTTGTGTTTTGGAAGCGCTCAGAGCCCAACACACAGTCACTGTTGTAATGCACATAAGACAAAAGAAAAAAGACTTGATGTCAAAGTAACACAGGTTCCCAAACACTGGACACAAAACTCAGAGTTCAGTAACAACAAAAGCAAGTTTATTTTAAGCTCAGAAGTGAGGTTAGGGAGAAGAGCGGGGAAATTGGCGGGGAAAAGCAGGCGATGCAGCAGTCAGGAGATGGAGTAGATGAGTGGGCAAGTGGGGTGGGGAAGAGGGCTGATGGCAGACAAGGCAAGAAGGAGGTCTGGAGTTTGGCACACAGAAAGCTGGCAGGCAAGCAGGTGAGTAGTGGCCCTGGACACATAGAAACAAATGTTAACATGAGGAATGAGCACTGGAGCAAAACATGTTTAGTACTGAGTGGCCTGAGCGTCATCTCCAGGACTGGAGAGTACAACAATCTGGCAAAGAGTGGCTGTAGGACCAGGGAATATATACAAGATTAAGAAACACTAGGGGAAATAACTGGAGTCATGGCCTAGGCTGTGACACTTGAACTGTAGAAATCCTCTTCTGGTCGCGTTTACAGGTCTGTAGCACAATTAAAGCGCGAGGCTTTTTGTAGACAGCTGGATATATACACACCAAAAGAGCTGAAACAGTCCTGTGATCCTGTTGCTATAAAGACAACTAAAAGTAACAGATTTTAAAAAAATTTTTTTAGGAGTCTCTATATTTACAGCATCCAATGACATGTATATTCAACATTAACAGCAGTATAGCGGTGTAACCAGAGTAAAAATATACTGTCTTTTGTGATTATTTTACTGTTATGTTGAAACATCACCAAATCTTGATTAAGAATATTTTTGTTATGTTACTCAAATGTTTCAAGCATTAAGTCTTGTTTACACTGTAGTGATAATAATCTTGTACTGTGGCTTTAAGAGGTCACTGTTGTACTGTGTCATTGGCCTCTTTTAAACAAGATCTCGCTATATAAGAAGACCCCTCATTATGCCAGCTTTGCTTGTTTGCACTGAACCAAACAAAGCCAGCATAATGCTGTTCCAGTGTGTGATTGTAGATGGCATGCTGCGTTCCGGAATCAGAGGCGTGACGTGTAACACAACAGTGTTGACGTCTGTCCTGCCATGCTGGCTCTCCTTTTTACACAGACGTTGATCCAGCTCTGTGACTACCTCCGCTGCTGGCTTAATGCCAGAACAACAATGCCCTTCATTCCGTGTCTGTACCTTTTATACAGAATGTAGCGCAACATTCCTGCCTTGAATAGGCTTTATAAAATGGACTGTTACCACATTATTTTCAGTCTGCACTGTCTGAACTAAGAGACAGTATATATTTTTCTAGCAGAGCAACAGTAGATGTATTATTATTTTGAGAAATTATTTAAACATAAAGTTATGCAACTGTAAATGATTGTCTTAAGAATATCTTTAGAATGTAAAAATTATTCCGTCCCTGAAGAGGCAATACGTTAAAAGCAGATCTTGGCTTTGTTTCTATTTAGAATCTATCCTTGTGCTGTAGTTTTTTTGTGTGCTCTGTTAAAAGGGACTGACGACCTGTTCGTGTGCTGATTTGCACAGATCCATATTTGCCATTATCCTGCGTTCCCACATCAATGTTACAATGTGGTCCTGGAGACAACTACTTTAGTGGGAAATACCACAGAATCTGTATTGAGTACTTTTGGCAGATGATTATATGTCTGCCTGTATGTCTTTGGACAGATTTTGTCGCTGTTAGAGCGTCAACTTTGCAACATGCTGTCATGAAAATATACAGGTGTGTAGTTGTGATCAAAATGAAGGCCGAGTTTGAGCCTGGGTGTGGTCCGAGCAAGGTTGCTGGAAGTAAGGGTTTGAAGTAGGGAAGAGGCCAATGCCCCCCCCACTTTACAGCCCTTGCCCACATTTGTTTTGAGTCATGGATCACTGTATCCCAGTTTTAATCATTCCCGTCCACTCTAAGACATGAGGTAAAACTTCAGAACATCTTGCGATGGGATCACGTAAGCCGCAACGCCTGTCAATAATGTACTAATGTCTACTGAGTACTCATGGGTCAGAATATCAATGATGGATGTCGCAGCTGCTGTGATCATTTCACGAAATGTTCTCTAGTCATTATTAGGATTCTAACCCCGAGGAGTAAAACCCTTCTGTTTACACATTTCTATTATAAATGAGCAATATCAGTTTAAAAATATGGCTGCCATCAACCAAAATATCTTCACAAAGGCTTAGCAAATATTGGCCATAATTCATTTAGGATTTGTCCAATCATTATAAATCTTGGTACACGTCTTCACTCTGTGATTGGAAATAGGTTTAAAAAAGCATTTTGAAGCTGACTCACAGAGGGCACCACAAATGTAAGAAACATGTATCTGAAAACCCAAGGAACAGAATTTCACCAAAATTGGTGTGCATGCTCTGGGGGCAAGTATTAACCAAAATCTGAAGTGCCAGATTGATTGGTGCAAATGGGCGCAGCCTATAACATTTTTGCTCATAAGTCAAAATGCCTTTTTAAACTTACTGGAGAAATCCTGTGCTATCTCCTACACATTTACAAACAATTTCATTCACTTCTGATGAAGGGGCAACAAATGGTGGAACTTTGAGTGTGCAATTATTGAAATGCTGAATACATTGCAATGATTTAACAAATATGTGCCTGGTTGCACTCCTTCCTTAAACAGATTTAAAGTAGCTAAAGTGACTTTGCTTGGCTTTGTCAAGCCTGAAGCCTGCTCGTTGCTGCTCACGGTTTTAATTTTGGGCGATCAAGCTGCTTCCTTCTGTTGAGTGCAAAAAGGTTGGAACCCAACCTGCTTGCAGCTATATTTATTATTACCGATTGTCTTCTGCTTCGGCTCAAATTGCTGTGACCAGAATTGACCTAAAACCATGAAACTTGGCCCAATACATGGAAAAGACTACCAAGTGCATCCCAAGAAACATGAGCCCAATCGGCCAGATGGCGGTACTGTAATTGAGGCCCAAAAATGCAATTTTTGAAAGGCCACACCCCACAGCTTCCTATTCATTCCCTTCAAAAATTATATGAGCTTGAGGAGAAGCTGAAAAACACCCGCACAAAAAGTAAGCTTGTGATGAATTCACTATGTATAGAGAGCAATCGCCTATTTCCTCTCTCATGTCACTTCCTCTATTCTGCATTAATCATCACTTTGTATTTTTACATGTTTTAACTTGAACATTACCTGCAGTGTTTCCTCTGAAACCAAGAAATGATAGTTCTTTGGCAGGGACGACTGACAGGAGGTTTATCTTGTTCTTAGAGTGGGCAACCAGCTAATGGATCTTTTTTTCCACAACTTGGGTCTTATTTCTGTAGTTTTTTGCCTCCCACCTAATTGGTCATCACAACTCTTCTCTCATCTGCTTCATTGGAAAGACACAGGGTTATGAGTAAGCAGCTTTATAGTGGCAAAGTGCTGTGCAGAACAAAAACGTCAGACAAGTCTAAAGCCTCTACAAGGACTTTCTGATTATTCACCTAGTTTAGCAGTCATCAAATACATTAGTGATAACATTTCTTGGACAAATGACTGCACTGCACAGAAATAGAGACAGCTATTAACAAGATTTTTAACAATGAGACAAGATTTAGGGGGCTACATGTTATAGGCTATTGATTGATTAATAACTTAATTTTTCTTTACAGAAATTCATCCTGTACCATACAGTAGTTGTCAGATAAATAACACACATTGCTAAAATATGGCAGTTCAGAGTTCTCAACACAGCCCACGTGTGCAGTGTCTACCAAGTACCACAACAGCCACACCACACACAGCAAGTTCAAGTCACAGTTTGTTCATAGCAGCCTCAAGTTCACGTGTGTTATATAAACAGTGGAAAAACTCTTCATAGGAGTTGTAACCCAATCATCTTAACCATACATGTGGAAGCCAAAACACCGGTGTAAGTGATTACCTAAAATTTGTCTCTACAATTAAGCCAATTTATAAAATGTTATCATAAGCCAAAAGAATGATACCAAAACCAACAGAAATAGGATCTAGGTTTTAAAGAACTCAATTTTTTTCTTTAATACCAACACTGCCAACAGTGTCCTCTGAGCTATCTCTATAACCTATTATACTCCTCATTCTAACCTACATAGCCTATACTTGGTCACTCATAGTCACAACTTACCATTTATCTGTAGGGCTCTACTGAAGAATAGAAATATTTCTGTAAATCCATTCTGAAGGAGAAAAATATCAATAATAAATATATAAGAACGTGTTTTCATATATGCAACTTGCCCACATTATTATGTTGCAACTTTGAGTAATCAACATCAAAATACACCTCCTCTCACCCTGATCATCATAAATTTTGTTTTACTCACAGATGTCAAAGCTGTCACTGAGCAGGGGGCAAACAGCTAAAAACATAGTGTGGAGGATCTGCCACAAAGTTTACCCCCCGTCTGGCTGTCCAGCTCAAATGGTGCGGCTTGTGATGCAATAAAAGATATGAGGTCTGATACACAATGCACATTAAATCCTAATTAAGTTTATGAATTGTACACATTATCCTACACAAATAAATGTATGTATAATGTATACATGCAGACTGAATGATAATGTTAAGCTAATGTTAACATCCACATGAATAATCTGGCTTTCTAGCTTAAAAAAAAAATGCTACATAACTCTCTGCAAGCACATTCACAGAAATGTTAACTTTGGTTGCATCGTTAAGGTAAATAAACACAATTTTCGTATAAATTACCTGACTCCAGCAATGCTTGTAAATTAACCGCGTGTCCACATGTCCAGTCCATCAAAAGGAAGGAAGTCAATGAGCAAAAATGGCATCTTCTGTTTGTACAGTGGTACTGCATAAAGTGATGGACTGCACCCAAAGAGACGATGCTTTCTTCAGTTATTGTTGATTATTTAGTCATTGTTTATGTATTTATTATTGATTGAATAATTAGAATAATACATTTTGATTCATTTAGGATATGTCTTTTGTTTTTTGAATGTTCGTTGTTGAATGAATTTTAAGAACTGATTTGCTTGTTTATTTGTAAACTCACACTCCATTTAAGCCTTTGAGCCATAATATAATATAATATCATATAATATATATAGGCCTATAATGAATCATATTGACAAAGGTAATATAAAGGCACGCTACAGTTCAAAGATATGTAGATAATGTGTAGGATATACAGCGTGGTCCCATCGTGTAAAGAATCACGCAGAGAGTGGTGGAACATAGGTAAAGCAGCAGTGAGCAACATCTCCGCTATGTCTTTCCAATTAGCAAACGATCTCTACACTATGTAGCACCTACTTTTCCCCATACAGCGCATGTATGTCGGTGCTACATTGCTCTGCTGTTTGGGAAGGGGTGGGGCTTAGCAGGAAATTGGCCATAACTCATTAACAATTTGTTCAATCAACATAACTCTTGGTAGATATTATCAGTTCATGTTTGGGAGTAGGCCAACCAAAGCACTTTGAGCCCAACCCTTAGGGGGTACCACAAATTGCAAAAATGTGTACCTCAAAACTTGGTGGACAGGATTTCATCAAATTTGTTGAACATGATCTGGAGGAAAGTATTAACCAAAGCCTGAAGTGACATATTAATTGTTGCATGTGGGCATTGCCTATTCATCATTATCTGCCATCTTATGCCTTTGCTAAAGTTGCTGTGAGCTGCAATAAATTACATAAATGAAACTTCCATAAAAGATGATTACAATTGGCCTGATGGTGGTGCCATAATTAACTATCAAAAAGGTGAAAAATTCGGCTAAAAAATGCAAAAAACATAACATAAATAAAACTATAAATCAGAAATGATTTGTCCAATCATTGCAAACCTGGAGGATGTGTTTCATAATAATGTTGATTCACGTGTGTAAAACTATTTTCAAATCGCTCAATAGAGGGTGCCAGCAGTTCAAAAAAGTTTGTCCAATCATCACAAAACTTGGTAGATATTTATGTTGATCCAAGTTTGTAAAATTGTCTTAAAATTGGCCAATAGGTGGAACCAAAAATCTTTTCCGTATGGCCTTACAGGATAATATTTTTATTGGGCTTTTATTTTGAAACTGGGCTTTGTTTTTTTGAGAACGGAAGGCTCTGTCCTAGTGACCTTACCTACTTAAATATAAAGATAATGGCATATATTTGTTGAATTTATCTTCTGTCACTTTGCATGCTGTTTGCAGTAAAATAAATCACTACTATTCAGTATGTTGTCATCGTAGGCCTAACACTGGTAGAATAATGAATAGATATACAGTAAAACATGATGGAAACAATGTCATTGGGTGGATGGTGTGACAGGATAATATTTGCTGTTATTGTCACCTAATCTTTGAAAATTGCTATATTGTCACTTGCCTCTCATATTTATGATTGCTGATGAATTGCACACACAATAGAGAGGTTGATTTTTTCATGATAAACAATATAGAGAACAGTGTTGAGTAGTAATATGTGACATTAATAATTTAACTTTTTCTAGTAGCAAATAGTAGAATGAATTACTATTTCAATTCCAGTATAAGTGCAAAAAGGCTCGGACCCGCAAATAGCCGCTTGTAGCTATGTTTGGTGGGATTATTATTATTATTATTATCATTATTGCTGATTTAGCATTCAAACTATTGTTATCCTAATCTTTATTAATATGAATGCTGATTCAAACTTCAGCAGTATGACCTCAGTTTTTGAGTTGAGGTGTCTTGTTCGAGGGGTACATCCGTTGTGCTCTCTGTCTGTTATCACTGCTTCTACCCAACAATGACTTAGCACGTTCAGGTTCCACATACATTAACACAGAGTTCACTCTGATTGGTGGATTACCTTTAAGCATGGTTTGGCAGTTAGTACCTTTTTCTTTCCATTTCAAATGTTAAGAAAGCCAAACCTCCATTAACACATAGCAGATTTTACCCAGCTGAAGATGCCTTAAGCAGTTTCTACTTCTGCAAACATTTTCTACATCTGCAACAATTTCTTTCCATTTTAACTATTAAGAAATTCAAACCTTGAGCTGTTTCAAGAAGTAGTTCATCTGTCTGATATTAATGCAAAGACTGTTATTTCACAGTTTTAAGGCTTTTTCCTTCTACTAGCTTTGATAGTAAATCATTTGCCTTTCAGCTGTTTTAACAACATGTTTCCGCTCTCAGTTTCTTTAGTTAATGCACGCCAGCTCCCAGCTCCAGTTTTACAGTTTTCAAAGCAATACATACCAGTTAATATCAGCTGGGTTTTATTTAGCCATTTTATGCATTGTTTCACAAATTTCCTTCAGCTTTCAACATCCTTCTCTCACTTCTTCATTTCAGTTCTTTTTTCAGCCATTTTCAGCATTGCTTCAGCAATTTCTTTCAGCTTTTAGCTTCCATTTTCCTTCAACCTTCAGCTTCCAAGTTTTGCTTTTAAATCTCCACTGTTCAACAAAAGACTTTCAGCTATTAAATTAGTATTCAGATTTTTGATATCTTGTACAGTTTTGGAATTATCGCAGTTAAGTTTTATATTTGTTTTCATGGATTTTCAGTTTAACATGGTGGTCTATAGATGCAGGTTAGAGTGGGGGACAATTCCCACTCTAACCTTCTAAACTTCAGATATTCTGCTTTACACAAAATTTCACAAAATTCCAACATTCAGCTTATTCAGGATGCAGTTCATCGGTCAGATATTAATTCAAAGACTTTCTTCTTTCACAGTTTTAAGGCATTTTATCTCTTCTCCCAGCTTTGGCAGTATGTCATTTGCCTTTCAGCTGTTTCAACAACATATTTCTGCTTGCAGCTTCTTCAGCTAATTAACATTTCAGCTCCAAAGTTTCCACAGCAATTCATTTTAGTTGATATGAGACTTTCAGCTATTAAATTGATATTCAGTTTTTTGATATCTTTTACTGTTTTTAAAATATGGAAAGTTTTATACTTGTTTTTACAGTTTTTGAATTAATAATGGTGGTCTGTTGGAAGCAGGTTAGAGTAGGTGACATCAAGCACCTCTTCTTGATCTCAATTACAATGGAATCCTCTTAGTGTGGTTGGACACAGATCAGTTGATTAGACTACTTCTCTGATGTCTGTGGTGTTTACCAAACACTTGACTGACATTTCAGTCAAAGTCCTGCTACATATTGTTTCCACACTACATTCAAGACACATGGATTTAAACATATTTCAAAAGATTTAAATGGAAATACTGTTTTAGTACAGTGTTGGCCAGGAGACATTCATCAGATAATTTCAGCTGCTGAATTTATATTCAGTAGTATATGAAAAAAAAATCACATTTAGCCTCAGTTTTCAAGATTTGTGTACTTCATGCTGGAAGTGTAAGCTTTATCAAAAGAGTAGAGTAAGAGTAGGTTTTAAGCCTACTCTTAAATGTAAAAAGGGTGTCTGCCTCCCTGACCCAAACTGGAAGATGCTTCCAAAGTAGAGGAGCTTGATAACTGAAGCCTCTGACCCTATACTACTTCTGGAGATTCTGGGAACCACAAGTAAGCCTGAGTTCTGGGAGCGCAGTGTTCTAGTGGGGTAATGGGGTACTAAGAGCTCTTTAAGATATGATGGTGCCTCACCATTAAGGGCTTTGTAGGTGCGGAGGAGGATTTTAAATTGTATTCTGGATTTTACATCGAGCCAATCCAGAGAAGCTAACACAGGAGAAATATGAACTATTTTCCTAGTTCCTGTCAGTATTCATGCTGTTGCATTCTGGATCAGGTGGAGAGTATTTAGAGATTTGCTGCGACAGCCTTATAATAAGGACTAGTTTTTCTGCATCTTTTTGAGATAGGATGTGCCTGATTTTTGCAATGGTTTGTAGGTGAAAAAAGGCAGTCCTTCAAGTTTGTTTTGTGTGGGAGTTAAAGGACATATCCTCATCAAAGATAACTCAGAGATTCCTAACGGTGGTGTTGGAGGCCAGGGCAATGCCATCTAGAGTAAGTATATCATTAGATAAGGTGTTTCTGAGGTTTTGGGGGCTGAGTAAAATAAATTCAGTTTTGTCTGAGTTTAACAGCAGAAAGTTGCTGGTCATCCAGTTATCTTTGTCCTCAAAACATGTTTGAAGTTTAGTTAACTGATTGGTTTCATCAGGCTTCACTGACAAGTACAAGTGGGTATCATCTGCATAACAATGGACGTTTATGGGGTGTTTCCTATTAATATTGCCTAAAGGAAGCATATATAAGTTGAATAGAACTAGTCTGAGCAAAGAAACTTGTGGAACTCTGTGACTCACATTTTTGTATATAGAGGATTTATCGTTAACGTGCACAAACTGAAATTGATCTGATAAATAGGACTTTAACCAACTTAGAGTAGTTACCTTCATTCCAATTAAATGTTCCAGTCTCTGTAATAGGATGTGATGGTCAATAATGTCAAATGCAGCACTAAGATCTAATCAGACAAGAATGGAGACAAGTCCTTTGTCTGATTTAATTAGAAGATTATTTGTAACTTTCACCACTGCTGTGTCTGTGCTATGATGCACTCTAAATCCTGATTGAAAATCCTCAAATAAAATATTATTATGTAAAAAGTGACACAACTGGTTGTCAACAGCTTTCTCAAGGATCTTAGAGAGTAACGGAAGATTAGATATGGGTCTATAGTTGCCTAAAACGTCTGGATCAAGAGTAGGCTTTTAAAGAAGAGGTTTAAAGGACTGCGGTACATAGCCTGTTAATAAAGACTGATTGATTATATCTAATAAAGAAGTGCTTACTAAGGGTAAAAGTTCCTTAAGCAGCCTAGTTGGGATGGGGTCTAAGAGACAGGTTGATGTTTTAGATAAAGACATTGTTAAAGTTAGTTGGTGAAGGTTGATAGGAGAAAAACTGTCTGAATATATGTATATATATATATATATATATATATATATATATATATATATCAGGTTGTAGAGCTCTTTCTAAGGTTCCTGTTTCTGAAGATAAATTGGTGCCGGTTTAGGGCAGGAGGTGATGAATTTTGCTTCTAATAGTTTGAATTTTATCATTAAAGAAGCTAATGAAATCGTCACTACTGAGAGCTACAGGACTACATGGATCATAGAGCTATAACTCTGTTCTTATTTTCCTCTTTTAAAGATTAGTAATAGGCTGCCCTGGCATTTCAGAGGGCCTTCCTATATGTTTTAAGATGCCATGATATCATGCCAGGCTAAGCGGGATTCTTCCAGTTTGGTGGAATACCATATCATTTCAGGTTTTCTCGTAGTTCGCTTTAATAAATGGGTTGAAATTTAAACCATAGAGCTAACCTCCTTTGTTTTAGTATCTTCTTTTTTAACAGCACTTTTTAGGGGCAATAGAGTCGACTGTCATTCTCATTGAGCCTGCAGCACTATCAACAAGATGATCAATTTGAGAGGGATTAAATTTTGGAATCCTCTGTTATATTGAGACATGGCAGTGAATGATGGAACTGGAACTGATGGAAATACTTTTTTAAATTTAGCTACAGCTATCAGATAGACATCTAGTAAAGACATTTTTGCCTAATGGTGTGTAGTCCAGTAACAGGAATTCAAAAGTTATTAAATAATGGTCCAATAAAAGAGGATTCAGCGGAAAGACTATTAAATTTTCAGGTTCGATGAAAAAAAAGGAGAAGTCGAGGGTGTGGTTAAAACAGTGAGACTTTGAGTGAATCCAATTGAGTCTAATAATGAGATAAACGCAGTGCTAAGGTTCATTATCAATATCCAAATGAATATTGAAATCACCTACTATAATTACTTTATCTGTACTAAGCACTAAACTTGATAAAAACTCTTAGAATTCAGATAAAACTATACTATTCCGAGTATGGGCCAGGAGCACAGTAGACTATAACAAACAGAATAGGCTAGAATGTTTTTCAGGTTGGATATGAGTTTATATGTTTATTTTTGAGTTAATTGATTTAGTTGGTCAGGGGGCAGACACAGTCTCTATGGGAGTGACTGCTGTAATGGAAGCGCAGAGAAGCATGTAAGACTGCAACTCTGTAATTCTCTCTTTATTTTTATTTTTATTATTTATGCCAATAATGCAGAATGCTTTCCAGCATTTCCAGCAAACAAGCTCAGCTTCCGTCTTTTTTATAGCAGCTAGCAATGCAGTTTAGGGTCAGCTTTTCCAGAAGCCAGCAATCCCACCACAATTTCTTCAGAAATTGCACAATGTAGTTCATATTATTTTTCTTCCGCTCCCTTTTTTGGCACCTAACTAGTCCCACACTGTTCAGTGTAAATCTCCATTCAGATGTCAAAACGTGAGATTCCAGCCATTACTTTTCTCAACAATATGTCTCATCAAAAAAGAAATCGAAAAGCTTCAAAAAAGGGCAGGGCTTAGCAAGAAATTGGCCATAACTCAAGCTGTCTTTGAGCAATCCTGATTAAACTCAGTGGGGACATCCGGCACTGTGTCCTGAGCATACACACCAAATCAACTAATAATTAGGTTATACACTTGCGAAGTGAACATAGATCAAACCTACCATGCATCTTGGATCAACTGTAGCTGAAACAGGGCGAAGAATGGCTTAGCATCATAAAAGCACATTCCACTGCATTACCGTTTTTTTCTTTTCATAAGCCTGTCATTAACTCATGTCAAAGTATTTACATTTGCTAATTGTTTTTAGAAAAGAATTATTCATAAACACCAGGTTTTTCATCAGTGAGCTCCCCAATGTAAATGGCAGACATGGTAAGATTTAATTTACTACATGGGAACTTAGTTGAAATTATTATTTTTTTCGGCACACATTGTGATGATGAAACAAGTGTGTGATTGGTGTCACCTCTTCTTTAAATAGAATTAAACCCAGCTGAAGTTACTTTGCTCAGCTTTGTCAAGCCTAAAACCTGCTGGTTGCTGGTCATGGCTGTAATTTCAGGCATTTGAGCTGCTTCCTTCTGTTGAGCACAAAAAGGTTAGAACCTGCAAACTGCTGCTTACGGCTTTAGGTATTTAATTTTATTTGTTTTACTTGTCAACAAGGACTTCCTGAGTTCAAGTTATCACATATACTGTTATAGCTATCACATATACTTTTATGTATACTGCACACACACTATTACATCACGTACATCACATATACTATACTATCCCATATACTATTACACAAACCCAGCACTGTTAAGACACCTCAGTAAGCATATGAAACATATGGCACCTAACGTAATGAACAACATGGCACACCAATAGAAAAAGAAAACATTCTCACTAGGAGGTCCCTGAGAGGCTCTGTACAAGCTTCATTTTGTGAAATGGAGGGAGTCGAGGGAAGTTTTCCTGTTTGTTCCAGCATTCACGTGACATATTGTGGGGAAACTTTTGTGAGAGGGGCGAAGACAAAGTGAGGATCTCCATTCCCATGTCTACTGCTATCAGGGAGTACAAGAAGTAGTTCATCTAATTACTGTTACTGATATTGTTGATGGTGATGGTGGATATGAGAGGATTTCCATCACCAGGTCTACTGCAATCAGTGAGTACAAGAGGTAGTTTATCTGAATACTGATATTGTTTTCTGCTATGAATATTCTGTCCTTTATTGAACACTGCTTTTGACTAATGACTAATAAAGTTTATCCACACCATACATCACAAGACCACAACCTGGTATAAAACCCTATTTTTTCATTTTGTTGACATTGCTGCCACCAACAGCTAAATGCTGTACAAAGAATTGTGCTCTGCAGAGGTAAGGCCCATGATTCACCAGGCATCTCAAGAGCAACTTGCAAATGAGCTGGTGCCACTGGCCTTTTCAGTTCCTGACAAGGACAGGGTAATTATTCGTGTACTGGTTGCAACTGCCTCTGGAAGAGAAGCCTCAAAATAGGCAACCCAGGGAAGAACGAAGTGCACCATGTGCAAACAAAGCGCTTCCCTCACTTGCATGGCCTGTCAGATGCCTTTCTCTGTCACCGTAGACAGAGACTGTCATGTAATATACCACAGGTAGAGGTATGGTTGGTTTTTAGAGTTATAGCGCAAAGAGGACTATAATGGAAGAATAGACTATATGAGACAGTTAAAAGCAATTATTTTCTAGTCTCATACTTCTATCTTGGTCTCCTGCACCCATCTGTCTCTGTCAATTAAAATACCCATCGGTGGAATTAATTTCTTTGCCAAAATGGTAAAAGGTCCCCCCTCTTCTCCTTCAACACAGTTTTTGTTACTCATTAAAAGGCCTTTGGTGCCAAACAGCAGTGCCACCCCTTCAACAACTCCCATTAACAAATTACCTTTTCTCCTGCTGTATCATCACTTTTTGTTCAGGACATCTGTCTCACCACCTGGCCTGCACACTGGAATCCATGTTTCTGTTGGATTTCTTGCTTCCTGTGGTGCTCTGAGATTACTTCCTCCTACCTTAATTTCCAGGCACAAGCTGAGGAGACCCAGATCAACTAATAATCGGTCATGGGTCCCTGGTCATCCCAAGCCTGCCACCTAAAGTGTTTTTTCAACAAAATTTTGAATCAGTTGTGATTGGTATAATTTTAAATCACTTTAAATGATTTTTTTGTACAACATGCATATATACTGTACGTATATACAATATTTATCATATTTAATATCATACATTTTTGTAATTATTTTAGCTTTATCCAAAATACTTTCAGGAGTGGATAAATCTGAAAATGCCAGTCTTATTGAAACTTTTCCAGAATGCAGATACATGATTGTCACCATCTCCCAGAAATTATCGCAACTACATTTAGAAAACCTTTTTTTTTATTGCCTTTCTTATAACTGTTTTATGTAACACAGTTTAAAATTTCTTATAGACCTTTATAGACACTTTATTTGTCATTGACACTTAATCTGCATACAAGGAAATTATGTTATAACTCTCAGAGACCAGCAGCAATAGAAAACAAGATAAAACAAGATAAATAAACAAGATAAGATAAATAGCAGGATAAATATGTTGAGGTGGAGGCCTCTATCTGTATATAACAAATAAAGGCACTTGGATGAGGCTGGTAAACAGCTCTGGGGAAAAAGCTGTGTTCACTGGGTGGGTTGGGTCCTTACTGCTGTTAGTAGCCTTCTTGTGTAGATGGCTTTCATACTAGGTTTGGGAGCACAGTTCACACAATTCTCTGTGCCGCTTTTACCACCCACACCAAGTCCTCCCTGTTCTTGGCAGTGCAGGTGGCATAACTGCTGTTAAACTCAGACAAAACTGAAGTTATTGTACTTGGCCCCCAACACCTCAGAAAACACATTATCTAATGATATCTCTAAATGGCACTGCCCTGGCCTCTAGTACCACCGTTAGGAATCTTGGAGTTATCTTTGACCAGGACATGAACTTTGACTCTCAAATAAAATGCACTTCAAGGACTGCCTTTTTGCACCTACATAACATTGTAAAAATCAGGCACATCCCTTCTCAAAAAGATGCAGAAAAAATAGTCCATGCTTTTGTTACTTCTAGGCTGGATTATTGCAACTCCTTATTATCAGGCTGCCCCAACAGATCTTTAAATACTCTCCAGCTGATCCAGAATGCCGCAGTGTGAATACTGACACAAACTAGGAAAAGAGATCATATTCCTCCTCAACTACAAAGTTGTTAATGGTGAGGCACCATCATATCTGAAAGAGCTCATAATACCCTATTACCCCACTAGAACACTGTGCTCTCAGAACGCAGGCTTGCTTGTGGGTCATAGAGTCTCCAAAAGTAGAATGGGGGGCAGAGCCTTCAGTTATCAGGCTCTTCTACTGTGGAACCATCTTTCAGTTTGGGTCCGGGAAGTAGTGTAGTTTATTAGATGGTGATGATGATGTGAAGAGGATGAAGGAGACTCCGCTGACACCGTCTTGATTGTATATAAAGGTTTATTACAAAGAAGTACAGCGTCAAATCAAACATCTGCAGATCTGCTTGTGAGAGGATGTAAAGCAAATGAACCACTCTGAAAATCAGCCGTGACCGCTGACTCTTAAATAGACAGTTGTTTTCCTAAGAAATGTCACTAATGTATGGTTTCAATCACAAAGCATTAACTCCCTTTTCAGACTGGGAGGCATCCTCTGAGGTCCCCCCAACCTAGGGCCTCTACGAAAACAACCAAAAAAAACCACCCTACAGAAACAGTGGCTGTACTCATCTGATGAACATTACCGTAACTGCAGTTGATGTATTGTTGTAATCGTTAACTGGAAAAAAAGATTTTTGGACTACAGTATGGACTCTGCATATTTAACCATACACCTCAGTAGACACTCTCTACCCGTTTAAGAGTAGCCTTAAAACCTTCCTTTTTGATAAAGCTTATAATTAGGGCTGGCTCAGGATTGGCTTGAACCACCCTCTAGTTATGCTACTATGGGCCTAGACTGTCAAGTGACTTCCCATGATGCAAGCTCCACTCTGTTGCTCTTCCTTTCGATCCGCAGACATTCATATCCCTTCAATGCTCGTCATTAACTTAGTAGTTTTGTGCTTTCTTGTCTCTCTCTTCTCTCCTCCTGTCACTATCTGCAAGTATTTCTGCGTATGGTGCTGCAGAGTCTGGGTCTGTGACTGCAAACCTCCTACTGCCCCCATGATCCTTCTTAACACCTACTGCTTCAATTATTATGACTATCATCATTATTATTATATTAGTCTTATTATTATTATTATTAGCCTTATTGTTATAATTATTATTTTTATTATTAGTTTCATTATTATTTTACATCTTTATGTGGTACCTGTATTGTACTATGCCCCCCCCCCGCGTCTCTCTCTCTTTCTCTCTCTCTCTCTCTCTCTCTCTCTCTTTCTCTCTGAACCCAGCCAGTTGAGAAAGATGGCTGCCCACCATGAGGTTCTGTTCAAGGTTTCTACCTATTAAAAGGGAGTTTTTCCTTGCCGCTGTCACCCAGTGCTTGCTCATGGGGGAATGTTGGATGGAGATCCAACATTCCCCCATATTTACAGAGGTAAATATAACTATAAAGAATACAATCTAGACCTGCTCTATATGAAAAGTGCCTGAGAAAACCTCTGTTATTATTTGGCACTATATAAATAAAATTGAATGAATTGAATTGAATGCCACACCATGGCATAGTGGCAGAGGACAGTCTCTATGGTGCTTCTGTAAAAGTTTATCAGGAGCTGAGAGGGAAGTTTGGCCTGTTTGAGTTTTCTTAAGAAGAAAAACCTCTTTTGAGCTTTCTTCACCAGGTGGGAGGTGTTAAGTGACCATGAGAGATCTTAAGTCATATAGCTTCCCAGTAATTTGATGTTGTTGACACTCTCCACCTCCTCACCTTTTATATGGAGAGGGAGATGTGCGGTCTTCCTGAATCTCATTAAGTCCACAGTGATCCCCTTAGTTTTTGTAGTTTTCAGGTCCAGATTACTGTCTGCACATCACCCAACCGGATATTTAGGCTCTGAAAAAGGAGGGAATATGTATAAACATGGCTGTAATTTGGCTGTACATGTCCGTAATTTAATGCTATATTTTTGTTAAACTACTTGAATTAAAGCTAAAAGTCTACACTTCAATCACATCTTGATGTTTTTGTTTCAAATCCATTGTGATGGTGTATAAATACTAATGTACATAACTGTAAGTCCCACTATACTGGCGTCGTCAGGAAACTTCACTATAGTGTTAGAGAAGAGAATGGGGCTGCAGTAATGGGTGAAGACAGTGAAGAGGGCCAGACTAAGCACAGAGCCCTATGGTGCACCTGTGTTCAGGCTGAGGCTTTAGGATGTTTGATTGCTCACTCTGACATTGTGACATGTGTTTGGATGCTCCAGGTGGTACAGGGCTGTATGAAGTGCAGTACAGGTTAGATAGTGGTGGATTTAAGGCAGGTGGGGACCATAGCCTGTTGTAGGGAGAGATTAAAGATGCTTGTTAACACCCATGCTAGTTAGTCAGCATATGACTTTAGGCCTGGCACCCGTCTGGTCCTGCTGCTTTGGTGATGTCAATTTTCATCAGAGTCGATCTCATCTGGTGGCGTTGTAGAACGAATAAATGCTACTCCTTGGGTAGTGTCATTTGAGCTCTTACTCTGCTGTTGCTGTTGGTTGTCAAAGCGTGCAAAGAACTGGTTCAGGGCATCGGGGCGCTGCTCTTGTAGTCTGTTTTTAATACCTCTCCACATGCTACGGGTTATGTTGTTTCAAAAGTTTCCCTCAATGCACTGGTTGTTCCTGCGCTTAGCTTGATGGTTTTGGTGGTAAGAACTGTCTCATTACATAATTCTATGTAGGTCAAGAAAGATTAAGTGTATTCCTGCTTATTCCTGTGCGAACACATCCCAGTCTTCAAAGCTGTCCTTCAGTAGTGAGATTGTCCTTTTTACAATAATTCCATAATATAGAGATAGATATTCGGCCTAAGAAAGAGTTTGGGGAGTGCCTGGTATGATTGACATGCCTGGTTTAGAGTGCTTGACAAGCCGTTTCAAGGAGGCAGGCCAGGGGGGTCATTCACCGGTGTATTCGCATGCACATTGTTTTGTTTAAGTTGTGTTATAATTACTGTTATTTTTTTTCATTATTGGTTGGTGGAGTAGGCATTTTCCACAGACAGTTATACTGTAAGTAAATGTTTATTTTTTTAATCATTTCCAATGTTAATGCACCCCAAAAGTTAGAGTGTTTTTTTTTGTGTTTTATGTGTTTTGAACGTTGTCACTTTAGCTGTATGTATTAAGACGTACAAACTCTTCAGTGTGTACTGAAGATTTGACAGATTTCGAAGCAGTTAGGGTAAGTAATAGACATTGCATGTCTTTGTATGTTTTTCATTTGATGGAGACTTCCAAAATATCAGTATAGTACAGCCCAGGTACATTAGTCATATTCATAACTATAGTTTTGTAATTGTAAAATTTGTTTAATTTGCCTTTGTAATTTGTGATCATCGTTTTCTGTTATATTGAATTTTAAACAAACCTACCATGATTAAACAATAGTGAGTGCATTTTCCATTAACTACAGAACACTCGCCTGGTTTTTACAAATTTGCCATATGCCTTTTAATGAATCTAACAGGACACTTTGTTGAATCAGTGTTTTCAAAGTACAAAGACACACATAAGGAAAGCACAAACTAATATCTATCTTTGGATCCTTCATAATCAATGTTCAAGGACAGCAAAATTGAATACACATTTCTATGATTTTTGTTGTTGATTAAATTTACATAAAAAAAGCCTTGTAATTATTGACAAATTCTGGGAAAAACCTCCATCAGTGTGCTCTTGTATGAATAACATACTGTGCATGTTGCTATTGTTAAAATTTATACCAGATATGCACCACAATAACCATCAACAAACTTAGGGCAAGAGCTTAATATAAATCTTTACTGCACATTGAAAACTGCATTAATTCCAGCCATTTTATTATCCATCAACAACACCTGAAAGATGTACAAAAGAATGTAATAAATCGATGTATTAAATAATATAGTGCACAATTTACGATCAACGGCAACTACTTAAAAATAAAAAAATAAAAAATACAGCTTTGGATCAAGGTAATGGTGAACTTAACTGTCACAAGACAAGTTTGCATAATAAAAAGAGGCAGTTGAATATCCAGTGAAACATCATTTTTAGTAACAAGTATAAATTAGTAGAAATAGTAGACATGAGAAACCACAAAATAAATAAAATTAAATGAAATAAAATAAAAAATAAAATAAAATAATATAGCTTGCAGAGCACCCAAAGCCTGAGTAAAGAAATAAAAGCTGCCTTTACAATTAAAGTGAGCATAGTGCAACAGTATAGGTAGTGTAGGTATATTGTAGGTTGGCTGTAATGCATAGTTGAAAATGCTATTGAAGTAGTCCGTAAGTAATGGAGGTAAGGTGCAAAAAGTCCAGGAGCCATTATTCATCATGAGTCCTTATGTGTGATATAGTTTATGGGTGTTTGTCTACGGGCATTTTTAAGTCCTAGCAGTGAAATTTTTGATTTATTTTTTTAGTTTATCTAAAAATTTGTCATATGATTATTGATAAATACATAGTATTATTACACATATTGACATAAAAATAATTATTAAAAATGTGATTTCATAAAATTTATCGAGCATTTTATGGGTCCAAACACCACTTTTGTTCATGTCTCATGTCATGTCCCTCTCAATGTCGAGATATTTAAAAAGAGCTGATTCAGATACAATATGACATTATTTCAAACAAAATTGCTTCATGTAAGTATTATTTTACACCTTATCAAAATTAATTTATGTGATTGCAAAATGTTTATTTCTCATTTGATTATGTTCTATTTTTTCTTTAATGTGTGTTTCCCCTTCCTGTGTAAACCGTTGAGCTATGTCCTGTCAACTGAGGCTGATGTTCTGTCTTTTGAGCTAAGGTTGTTTGAATAAACTTGTGCAAAAATGCTGTACGATCGGATTCTGGCAAACAGATGCAGGCCTGAACTTGCTGATTATTGAACTGTTTGTCTAAACTTATGCAGAGCTTACATGACCACAACTGTATATATTGTCTTTACTTCCTCACCATAGAGGAGATTTTTTACCTCTACAATTTATATGATGTTTTCATCTAAATCCACCTGTCCCACACTTGCCATGGTAAAAAAATATTTTTCAAAGCCAAACAAATCTAGTTTCTAAGGAAAAAGAAGTTAGCAAGTGGGTACATGGTGCACCTGTGCTCACCATTTATCTGCAGTATTAGAAAAAATGTTGTTTCCGCAACATATCTTTACTGCAGCAGCTTTAGGTGTTGCAGTAAAGACCCTGTGATGTGGTAGAGACAAATTCAAGGTGAGATGTGATCCAATACATCAGCTCTGCTATGGATTCTACTTTTTACAAAGCTTATAATTTTTCAGTTTTTTTTGACACTGTTATAAAGGTAATAGTAATACATTGTTTATTATTGAGGTTGTAGTGGTTTCTGATGTTGTACTGGAGTGGATTATATTGAAAAGTGTTTCTAATATTCTGGCCTTCTCATGTATGTAAATGGAGTGGCCTAAATATTAGGAACACCTCTCAGTATAATGCAGTCCAGTTCAACAACACTACAAACTACAATCTCAATAATAAAGATGTAGTTAAATTAATACCTCTCTGACAGTGTCAATCAAAACTGAATATTGTTATATTTGTAAAGGCAGTATTTATGGCAGAGCTGTTGTATTGTATCACAGTGGTTGGTGAGAGTATATTATAATGCAAATATTGTATTACATTTGTCTCACATTTGCAACCCTAGATGAGGCGTTAAAGTTGCAATGAGTTTACTCTTCAGGCTGAAATGAGAAATAGTTTAACTTGGTACACAAATGTAATGTTGCGGTGAAATGCTGTAAGTATTATGGGTTTGTGTTAGTGTATTAGTATTAATGTACGTGCCACATCAACTTTAGGCTGTAATACTTTTGAAACATTAAAATCCATTTGACCCAGTCTTTACTACAATACCTCCATTATCTTTGACTCATGTAATACCTTCAGTTTTGTGTCTGTTACTGTTCTCTACAGTAGCGTAATGTTAAGGTTACTTCATTTACATTTACCATTTACATTGCGTCCTTACCGACACAAGATGTTATTACCGCAGTAATGCTTTAGTTTAATTAGTATTATGTTTTTTTATTTGCAAACATTATTTTAACACTGAAGCAGAGATGATTTACACATTAGAATTGGAATATCTATCATTAATAGCAATGTATTTTATCTTTTGTGTGTGTGAAGACAATTGACATCTATGGTTACTGTCTAAATTTTCCATGGCGTAGATAAAACCATGAAATTTCAGTATTTACAATAATGCACAAATCTTTATGAAAATGAATTTCAATGTATTAAAATTTTATAGAAATTCACAAAGGAAAATGTATTAAATGAATATTATATTGCTGCAGTAAGAACATTTTGTAGGAACAAATCTTGATGACTATATGCAATTTTGTGTACCTGTTTATATGTATCACAGACTGTGTTGGTTAAAATTAAAATTCATAAAGGTTAATTTTTTTAAATTTGGGAGAGTCAAAAGTGAATGTAGTTGCAGAAACACCCACATATGTAGCAGGCTAAAAGCTTGGGGGAAGAGGCTTTTCTGAATTCCGTTCATGTTAACAGGTTCTTGGTTTACTTAGGTCACTATCAAAGGGACAAAAAGGCAACCTGGCAGAGTATTTGAATTTAATTTGCCCAAGTATCAACATCTCTCTTGAATGGGTGATGCTCTTGGAACAGCACACTGACATTAACTATAATAATTCAGGAATATGAACTATATGAACTATGAACTCTAATGTTTAAAACTATTTACAATTTGTTACAGCTATTTCTGACATGGGGGCAGAGAGTGTCCATGACCATGGGGTGGTAAGGGAATAACACAGTGGAAACTGGAGAGGGTGTAGGGATCAAGGAAGAGCATAGCTGGTAAGACTGAACAGTGTTATGGCCACAAGATATTATTTTAACAAAGTTAACATTCATTGTATAAGGCATGATACTGTGGGCTATGTTCGGGCCAAAAAAATCCATTAAGACTCAACTTCAACAGCGAACAAACTGTCACACATGAACATTTCACCGTTACTGAAGTAGGGCTTTAATGGACTCAGCAAAACTGTTTAAGAAAATAAAATTTCCCCTAGTAGTGAAATGAACTTCATCCTGCAAAAATAGCCCAGGGGTGTCAAACTTTATGTGAGGGTGATGTACAACGGTGCCACTTAAACAATCAGCCATAATACTGTTCACAAACTTGCAAGCCTTGTCCCAGATTGGCACCAGCCTTCCACATGCATCTCTGGGGGATGCCAGATAAGATGATCATGTCTAGATAATGCAGGTGGAGGTGGTGCAGGTCCTCCTCTATTGCAGGAGATGACATTGACGCTTGACATATCCCTCAGGTCATTCCCACCATAGTGGATGAGGAGGACATCCAGTACTGCTCTTCCTTGTAGGGACTTGTCAAAGAAGGGTAGACTGCTTTTCCACCTCAGACCACCCCAGCCAAACCAATAGATGTAGATACCATCAACAGGTCATTCCCCATGGTGTTTGTAGCTCTGTTGGCCCCACACCAGACATAGTTGTCCTCAATGATCCAAAACATGCCCACATGGGAAAAAAAATTTCAATAGTGAGAATCGTAAAGAGGTGGAAATGTAAAAAAAAAGGGTGAAGAATGTAAACTGTAGTTTAAGCAGTGAAAGAAGTGTAAATGGGAGTCATATTGTACAATTGAGCTCATGTACCAGGAGAAGGACTGAACTGCAACGTAACTGCCACTAAACTAAAAAGAAAGGAAAAAAGAAAAGAAAAAGGCAAAGCCAAGGTAAGTGGGCGCTAAATTCCATTAAAGTCTTAACTTTGCATAAATTGTTTAAAGTTTGAATGAAGTTTCTAAAAGGATGTAAGAATACGTTGGAGGAGGCTGAATAGCACTGTGTTTGAAAGTTTATCTTAGTCATTTCTGGGACAGTTAAACTGTATAGCTGGAGCTAAACTGCGTTGGTTAATGAATGATTGATACTCTGGGCTGTTGTTATGGCAGTACCTGGTACCTGGTTAGTGTGTGTCTATATATGTGTCTGTTTATCTGTGTGTCTGTGTACTTATGTGTGTGTGCAGTCTAATCAGCTGATCTGAATCAGTTGTGTGTACCCAGCTATAGTTAATGGTTCCCATAATGATGTTAACTCCTTAGTTACAGCTGCTTACAGGAATAAGGCCGAGAGACACCTCTCAAACCCTGGCTTATCACTCAAAGGCCATAATTCCTATAGCCTAAAATTTTATATTGCTCGACAGAAGAGACTCTGCTGAATGCAGTGATTTAAAGTATTTCTTTGTGGTGTCAAAAATGTGGGATTTTGAAAATGCCCCCTTTCTGTTTTCCTCCTGATGTTCTGGTCTCAGTTAACATTGGCGTCAATGGGACAGTTTGATAGTACTCCTGTCAGTCAGAGGCTCATGGAGCAAAATGTGTAAGTGTGTTTGCTTTGTTACATTGTCTAAAAGTACACAATTTTGCCTACATTTTGGCAAAAAAAATTATGTGTGAACAGTAATATTTGTTGCTGTGAGGGAGTTAAACAGAAAATTTTCAGAACCGTTTATCACCTCCTCCCACTCTGTTTCTAATGTCACTCACTCTAGCCTCTGAATATTCTACCCCATAGACACCAATGTAAAAATCTCGAGAGGTCAGAAAAGTTCATGAAACTTGAACTGTTATTGTGTAAGAAGTGTGAAGGGCATAAAAGAGCTGAATTGATGTATGAAAGTCCCATTGTTAACGAACAGTTTTAAGTTTGAATGAAGTTTCAATGTGAATGTATGAATGAGGAAGAGGTTGAAGATGAGTGGGTTTGAACATTTCTCTCATTCACTTCCATTTCAACTAATGTTCAAACAAAGCTGAATGTTTTCAAAATTATGAATGGGATTTAAAAGTTATGTTTTAGCCAACTACAGACCCATATCTAACCTTCTCTTTCTCTCTAAGATCCTTGAGAAAGCTGTCGCCAACCAGTTGTGTGACTTTTTACATGATAATAGTTTATTTGAGGATTGTCATGCAGGATTTAGAGTGCATCATAGCAAAAAGACAGCACTGTGAAAGTTACAAATGACTTTCTTACTGCATTGGACATTGTACTTTTCTTGTTAGATCTTAGTGCTGCATTTGATACCATTGACCACCATATCCTATTACAGAGACTGGAACATTTAATTGGCATTAAAGGAACCGTTGTTTATTGATTTCAGTTTGTGCACTTTAATGATAAATCTGTGTAATCAAAGGTTAGTCATGCAGTTCAAATCACCTGATATATCCTTCCTTTAGGCAATATTATTAGGAAAATCTCCATAAACTACCATTGTTATACAGATGACACCCAATTGTACTTGTCAATGAAGCCCGATGAAACCAATCAGTTAGCTAAACTTCAAACATGCCTTAAGGACATAAAGAACTGGATGACCAGCAACTTTCTGCTGTTAAACTCAGCCAAAACTGAGGTTATTGTGGCCCCCAACACCTCAGAAAAACATTATCTAAGGATAATGCCCTGGCCTCCAGCACCACTGTTAAAAACCTCAGAGTTATCTTTGGTCAAGAAATATCCTTTAACTCTCACATAAAACAAACTTCAAGGACTACCCTTTTTCACCTACATAAAATTGCAAAAATCAGGCACATCCTGTCTCAAAAAGATGTCCATGCTTTTGTTTCTTCTAGGTTGGATTATTGCAACTCCTTGTTATCAGGCTGTCCCAACAAATCTTTAAAGACTCTCCAGCTGACCCATCAAAAAACAGTGGAATATTAATAATAATAATAATAATAAGAAGAAAGAATTTTTAAACCTGAGAAGAACATATTATGGGCTTGCACTTTGCACAGCAATCCCACCAAAAAGGCATCCTGATGCCTGATCCTGATGAGGTCCACACAGTTATCTGAAAATACATTATTCAGAAAAAAACAAAAGCAGTATTAACAGTATTATAGCCAATCTAAAATCTATTTCTGAATGAAAATACTTTTACATTAAGGAGGAGCATTTGATATAATAGTTATTAACTGTGATAGTAATTATTTTAGAAATAAATAAATACTGTAGAAGGACACAAACATTTTATGTAGCTGTCCAGCATAAACAAGGTTCATTTAAACCAACTGAAAATAAGTCATTATTTGGCCTTAGGAGTAATTAAAATGAGAAGGACTGAAACTAAAAGCAAGACTATCTTGTTTGGAACTTGTTTTCAATGCTGAAGGCAAATGAAATGCCATTTTGAAATACAATGTATGACTATGTTAACACCATGTGTAGTTTCCATAACATTTTCATTGCAGCTAAGTGAATTGCTAGCAACAGAGGAAGTGTCAGGAACAGCTGAATTAAGCGAAGATCTGTCATAATTTGATGGCAGTTCTAATTTTTTTTCCTCTGGCATTCTGAATCTATTTCAGCAAAGACTTTTTGGCGTTCTTTTCATTTTGGCTTGGTTCATTCTTTTGTCAGGCATTGTGCAGACCTGGGTTTAACAGCACATTTTTAATTTAGGAATATACATCCATATGTATAAATAGGTCACATGATCTGACTCTACACTATTCAACTCAGATACCACATTTAAAAAGATGATCTGAGGAACCAGCCCTCAGTTAACTTTAGGATTATCTTCTTTGACTTTATTTTGTATTGTGATGAAAAAGAAAAATAAGTATTTTTGATCATAAGTATGAGGAAGTTTCCCATACTCATATGATCATAAACACACACATGATTATGATAAAGTTGTAATTATATAGGGAAAAAAAGTCTTGATAAGAGGCCATATATTTGGGCTCCTAAATGAGTTTACATAAAATTATAAATGAAAAGTTATTTTTTGTGTCTTTGCTACAACACCAAAATACAACTGAATAAAACGTAATTATCAGTAACATCAAAGTTTTTAGTTCCAGCTTGTTTGTCCTCTAAAGCTTTTCAACTCATATTTTATGATTTTCGTGCTAAACTTTTCTTTCAGACACAGTTGGGCTCCATGTGTATTCTCAGAACATCTACACAGACTTTCTAAATCACCTGCACTAAAGATTTCAGCACGTGTGAGTACTGGCATTGGAACTAAATCCCCTCCATTGTCCTTATGAGCTGTCTTGAGAATGGTGAATGCCTTAGCTCTAACTGACCTGCCTTTTGAAAGCAAGGCAATTACAGCAGGATTTCATGTATATCACTACTCAGGATTACAAAAGCCTTATATAAGAGATTACGCGACCCCACCTTCCATTGTGGCTCCATCATAGGTATCCTCCGTATCCAGCTAGGATGAGAAAACTCCAGACCTGGGAGGTAAATTTAATTTTTGAAGATCACAAGCCTCTATGATAATCACTCCCCCACAGCAGTGGACTGTGAGAGATTTCAAGAAACGGGATTACCGGGGTAAGGTGATTCAATTTCAAAAAAAGGAAAAGATTAATTTAGAGGTTATAGTACATCAGAAAACAAGGGCTATGCTAATTATTTTCAACCCTATCTGCAGTGATGACCCTGCCTAGACACTGTACCCTGTGTTTCTAAAATGTACCATGAGAAATTACTTCATTCTACAACCAGTATATTTCAACTAAAGCTTTTCATCACTGTTGAGACAAGGGAGTAAAATCCTTGACTACTGAGCGTACAGACTTATATGGAGCATCTGCAATATCATGTCAACAAGCAAAGGCAGCAGAAACAGGCGGAGGTTAGAGAATGGGCTTTTTGAGCAGCATTATAATGGCCACATCAAAAAATTAAAACATGATTAACATGATTGAAATTTTCATCAACTGGCCTTTCCTAACAATGATTATTAACAAGCCGTAGTGTTAACAAGCTTATTAAGGTGTGAGACTTTGGTAAAAAAAAAAAAAAAAAGCTTAAATCTCTTTGGGTCTCCAAATTCCTAGACAAAACTAAAATGCCCAGAGTTTAATCTTGAAACAAACATATTACTCTATGTTAAGACACATTTGAGATTGCAAGATTTGTAACATTTGACACTTGGTCCTTTTTTTTAGTCATTAGATTAGTTGACAAAAATGAACATTTTGTAATTTTAGTCAAGACCAAAAATGAGAATTTCAGTAAAACTTTAGAAAAATGCTTTTAAATAAGATTTCATCCAACTGATTTCAGGCCAAAAGAAAACTAAAATAAAAATAAGCCACAAAATGACAAGTTGTATGATTTATGAATGCAGTGTAATATTATGAATTTAAGTAATACAACCAAACATGAAAGAGGATGAAATAATGATTTTGGGAAAATGTAACCACATTAGTAACCCAATACAATTTATGTAGTTGTCTTAATGTGCCTTTAGCAGTACTGTTATTACCTAAGTTCTGTGTGGTGTGCCTTGAGGTGTCTCTTCAGGTTTGTGGAATTCTTCCTAGTGCTTCCCATGAATCCCAATGCTATACACTAACGTTTTCTCTTGGTGGCATTATATGAAGTGGGTTGAGATGCCAACCAATTGTTTCTTATCAAACCCTGCTGTTCCTGTCATGTTCTTTTCCGATGACTGTTGTCCAATCCCCTACACATCATGCTGAAGCCAGGAATAGAGGGGAAGGACCCAAATGCAAACACACAAAGGCAGACTGATGCAGTGAAGTAACTTATACATTTTTAAAAAATGACAGGCTTACAGGTGAATGGAAGAACAAGCAGGCAGGTGAATTGAAGAACTGGCAGGCAAACAAACAGGAACAGGATAGTTTATACAAGGAACATTAGGGAACACAACCAGGAACAAAAAAAGATGGACTGACAAAGTGCTGGAATATAGAGTGCAGGGCTGATTGGTGAAACGAGAACAGGTTAGTGGATGGATGAGGCAGACAGTTGAAAGGGAACAAGGAGGAAAGTCTGAGGACATCTGGTGGTTGAGTAAAGGAAGGCAAGTCAGGGGAGATGAGGGGAGAAACAGAGGCTGGAGAAAGGTGGCCTAGGTGAACAGGACCAGATCATGACACTACAGACATAGTGTTAAAGTGCACACAGTAGTTAGGTCCAGGTAAGCACTGCTGGCCATGTGTTCATGGTGCGCTGCGAATGTGCAGAGTAACCAGAAAGATGATTTGGGTGCAAAGGAAGAGACTTGTGCAGCACAGTCATCCAATGAAAGGATATTTGGATCATGTCATAGTTTGCAAAAAACAGTCCATGTAATTTTGTCCCCTCTTTTTTCATCAATGAAAATATAGATAGATTTTTTTTTTTAAGTTTTTATTTTTATACTACATTTTAGTCTGCTTTTTTTCATCAACAATATTGTATGGAAATGTAGTGAGTTATTGTATAATGATTTCATTTTAGTCATGTCAACATCTCGCCTTCAACATGGGAGAAAAGGTTGCTGATGAATATATTTTGTCACAATTTTGTTTATGAAATTAACAGTAAATGGCAGAACATCTCTCCACAGATTTGTGTGAGACTGGTATCATCCATGCCCAGGAGGATGGAATCTGTTTCAGAAGAAAAACCGCACAAATGAAATATTAAAAAAATGAAAGGATGGAATCTCACTAATGAAGGGTCACACTTTTCTGTTTTTTAAATGAATTGGCTTCATTCTTCTTGGGCTTTGGCTAAAAACAAATAAAATTGTATTAAATGAACAAGCTTTGTAAATACCTAACATTTTTGTGAAATTGATTGTAAATGGTAACAACCTCCAGTGTAAGCCACAACTATTTGTGGTGAATACAGATATTTTTGTAACACCAACAGATAAAGATATAAACCTTGTGTTACACACATATGTGGAGATCAATGTACAAAATATACCTCAGGGTCTTGGCAATCACATTATGGGTGGGGAGGGCCCACTGAATTCAGCTAAACTAAAACTTCAAATCCAAGCACACACATGGAAGCAGTCTTGAGCAGAAAAAAAGATTTTTCACTCATAATATTTATATTGTATTAACATAATTTGCCAAAAAGAATGTGATGTGATTATGTGTACGGTGCATAAATAAATAAATAAATAATTCAGGATGTAGTTTCTCTTTAAGAAATTGATTCCTTGACAGTTCCCTTTGTCAGCACATGGACTGTGTAGTTTTAAGAGTGGTTTAGCTCTTGAATTCATTCTAAAATCACACACTCACAACTTCCCATGAATCACTGGCAAATAAAAGCTCTGATGTTTGGGTCCAAATGGTTGTTAAAGACCTCCGGTGCTGCTCTGCTGTCCCAGCACACAGTCATCTCCCAAAAATGATCAGAATCAGGGCTTCAGGTTTCACACAGACATGAGTCAGGGCTGAAGGGATATAGTGAGCAGGCTGGACTGGGAAGTGAAGGCCACCATGAGGAGGGACATTCCACTTTCCCAGGCTTTTGCCCAACAGCTGAGATACCCCCATCACCCATGCACTGCTCCCACGCACAGATGTATGCATGTATTTACTTTATGTGTGTGCGTTTGTGTGTGTGTGTGTGTGTGTGTGTGTGTGTGTGTGTGTGTGTGTGTGTGTGTGTGTGTGTGTGTGTGTGTGTGTGTGGGGGTGTGTGTGTGTGTGTGTGTGCACCTGTGCATGTGTGTTGATGTGCTGATGCTTGTGATGTTGTGACATCTCAGTGAGAGTTGTGTAATGAGAAAGAGAGGGACTGAACTGAGAGATGATGATGTTTTTCTTCCCTTCAGCAGCAGGATGATGAGAGTGAAACAGCAGCTGTGCTGTCTGTCACTCTTTTTCTATCTCTATCTCTCCATATTTCTGTTTTCATAGTGTCTGAAAAAAATCACAACTATTGCTTTCTTAATTTAATATTCTATACTGTAGTAAGCTTTCAATGTTGCCAAAGCACTGATAAATATCACATTATTTATAAGATGAATCTGGTGTTACTCTGGGCTGAGGCAGAGTATGGTGCAGACCAACCATTTGGTTATTTATTCACTCCTACATTTTACAAATACACAGCCAGAAAACATTTCATGTTGATAACGCCAATGCTTTGTTTTACTAGTTGCTGTCAGGCACACATCTCTAAGCACATGGTCCATCAACCTTTTGAAATGTGACTGGTGCCCCCTATGAGGCCAAATGGCATAACTTTATACTGGTACATACCAAATGCTGTGAGCTCCTTCCTCTGTTGCCAAAGCCAGCTGCTAGTAACCTTTGATTCAGGTCCAGTGTGGTGATGTACTCTGCCCCACCTACTCTTTAGAAACAGGTAATAAATTCTGGGCATTGGGTACGGATCAAAGTTAGAAATAGCATATAAATACCTAGAGTCCATACAAATTCTCAGTGATCCATCTTTTTTTGGCACAAGAACAATGGGGCTACATCCCGTAGCTCCTCTGCTGAACTGGAGCATCTTTCTTAACCCATATCTTGTGTTGGAAAAGAGATGTGAACCCTGGAGTCTCCTGAAAGAGTTCTGGGTCTAGGAGGGGTTTAATGACTTCCTGCTGGGGAGAGGACAGATGAGACACGTCAACTGAGACAAGCTCTGCTGTGCTGGTAGGGAGGAATTTCTCAGTCACGTGCTCATCCTTAACTGCACGGACAAACAATTGCTGGTGCAGAAGTTTCTGGCAGGTCTGAAACTCTTTTAATAAGTTCACATGAAAGATCTGGTGCTCTTTGAGTCTGTCTGGTATATAAACTTTCTATGTGATCTTACTTGTTTGGCTATTTCATAAAGCCCATGCCATTTGTTCAGCAACTTGTTATCACAGGTGTGAAGTAGCAACAGTACCTTCTGGCCCGGACTGAAGACTTTCAACTGATATACCTGCTGCAGTAGCTTGGACAAGACGTTTGTCTCACAGTCTGTCAGGATATCTCTGGAGTACAGCTGCGGATGAGAGTTGGCAATCTGTTTGGCCTCAACTGACCTGAGGGGGAAGGCCCGGGGGTACTGGGTAGCATAATCACATATAACTTATATGTGATAATTGCCTGATGAATTCTTCTCTATGGGGCCCAACGTGTCCATGGCTATTCTTTCCAATGGTTTCCAAATGACTGGCAAAGATTGCAGCTGAGCATGTGCTAGTCGCTTCTCTGAAGTTAACTGACATTTCTCACAGGAACCACAAAACTGGGAAACCTGGGTATACAACCCTGGCCACACAACATGATTACTGACCCTGCTTATGGTGTTCTAGAAAGCCACGTGGCTTGCCCATGGAAGTGAATGGCCTAGTTCCATGACTTTGTGCTTTAACTGCAGCGGTAGTACTGAGCCTAAACTCTTTTCCTTTTTCTGGTAGAGAATCCACATTAGTAGCCTCTTCAAAGCAACTTACCTGGCCCTGGTTGACTCCTGCAATTTCTGTAACCTTCTCATACCATGGCTTCAGAGTACAGTCCTCTCTCTTCAGTGCACCTACATCTGGTGGGATGTCAGAGTCTAACAGTATAGTTGGTTTAAGAAGCTCGTCTGTTCCATTTTTTCCCTTGGCCTGTGAACTTTTCCCTTCTTCTCTGGGCTTTAGACTTCCTAGGTTTCCCTGGCTGTGCGTCCAACTCCTTCTCAAAGAAAGGCAACTCCCTTAGCACTCCCTTTGCACTCTGAGCTCTTGTGACCACATGACAGGGTTTAACTGGTTCTGTCACTGGTTCTACCTCAACTTCTTGACCTGGTGGCTGCCTGGGTTCCTCAACTGAACCTTGATGTTCACTGTCACAGACTACTGGGTCAGGCTGGTTACACCCTGACTGGTGGACAAGGTTGAGGAGAGTGGGGATGTCATTACCTAAAATTACTGGGTATGACAAAGTTGATGCTAAGGCTACAGGCAACAGGTAAGTCTGACCTCCTACTCTCAGGTAAACCTCAGCAGTGAGGTAAATATCTTCATACCTTCATCCCCCACCACTCCACCTTTCCCCTGGAACCAAACTGGTGAGCAGACTGAACAGACTGAAAACATCCCGTGTCAACTAAGAATTCCTCCCACTGACCATCAACTAGTACAGGCACATTACGACCTTTCTCCTTTACAGACTTTACAATACCTAGCCTTGGGACTGAAGACGAGAGAGATTGCTTGGATTTGAGTGCTGGACTAAATTGCTGAGTGTGGCCTAGGCCATTACTGTGGTAACACCTCACATCCTGCATTGAAGATCTAGAGGATGACTTTTAGCATGGTAGAAGTTGTGGGAACCAAGATGTCTATTGGAAGCATTTCTACCCTGAGATTGACCACAACCCTGATCTTCCCCAATGGACTAACTTGGTTGGGTATAGTGGGTCTCCCAGCCAATGTGGGCACGCTTGCTCCCTTCCTGGCTGATGTGAAGACTTCTGCAAGGCGAGCTGATTCCTTGACTCTCTTGGGGTCATGTTCATGAATCCAAATTGTTCCAAAACTGTTCGAGAATAATCTGTTCGGGTATTTCTTTAACAGCTGATTTTTCAGGCTTGATCCATCTTGTGAACAAATCTTTCAGGCGAACATAGAGTTCACTGGCATCTCCCCTTGTTCAACCTTGAGGAATCAGAGTTGGCAATGGTAAGTGTCAGCTGTGTTTTCATACTTTGCCAAGATTGCCTCCTTAACCTTGTCGAAGTCTTCAGAGTAAGGCAATCTATATGAGGTAATCTACATGAGGACATAGGCACTGCGTGCTTTACCCATAAGCAGGGGGGACCAGGTAAACAGCCCACTCATCTCTGGACCACTAGCAAACTTGTGTAATTTTGTCAAATGTGGTGAGAAAGTGTTCAGTGTCTTCTTTAGGGGCTAATGGGAGTAACTTGGATTCCCTCTCCCTTGAAACTGCAGCTCACCTGGCTGGCCCCTTCATCTGAGTCATTGTTGTCATCATCAGCATCAGCTGCTCTCTGGGGCTGTTCTCGGGCTTTCTTTTGGTCAGGTCTCTCCTCTTGAATTGCATTTACCTGGTGCTGAATTTGTTGAAACTGATGCTGCATGCTTTTCTATCTCTGCTCCTGGCAATAATAATCTTTCTCCATCTTATGAAGACCGGATGAGAGATTTAACCAGACCTGTCAGCTCCTCCAACTTATCATCACGACTACTTGCTGCCATGGCCCCCTGGTCAGCTGATTCACACACTCCATCATCAGGTTCTTCTTTTTGGCCTGGCTCCTTTCGACCTCTGGTCATCATACATTCTCACTACAGCATGGATCCCACTTCTGATACCGAAAAGACGAACGGCCAATGAGTGGCTGGAATCAAGTGACAAAGGATGAGGCAGAGTATGGTGCAGACCAACCATTTCGTGGTTTATTCACACTAACAATTTATAAATACACAGCAAGAAACATGGAATGGCTGTGGAGCACGTGTGGTCTCCACCAACAGCAGCACGAGAATGTGAAACAGGCAGCCTTTTATACTCTGCTGCCGATCAGCCTAAATTTCAGCTACCACAACAGGGATGTATTATGACCCTGGTTCATATTTGTGCTTAAATATGGTAGATGTCTCTCTCCTCCCCTCAGTGTCAGTGTGTGTGTGAGTGGCTGTGTAAGTGAGTTGCGTAATGAGAAAGAGAGGGAGTGAACTGAAAGATGATATTTTTCTTCCCATCAGCAGCAGGATGATGAAATTGAAATAGCAGCTGTGCTCTCCCTCATTCTTTTTCTAACTTTATCTCTCCACATCTATGTTTTCACAGTGTCTAAAAAAAACCACATCTTTCTTAATTTTAATATTCTATATTGTTGTAAGCTTACACTGCTGCCAAAGCACTAAAATAAATATCAAATTATGTATAAGATGAATCTGGTGAACCTCTGTATTATTCTTACTGTCAACAAATTCAATGAAAAGGCCAAAAGCAACAATGTGTTAAGTCTTTCTTTCAGTACTTTCTGACTACCCTACTCTTTAGCTCTCAGCCCTAAGCCCATTGGTCCCTACTGAAAATCCAAAATCTACAGTTTTCATTTTTAAAAAAGGTTCAGTAATTTCCTGAAACAAATGAATGACCACTGAGTGGCTGGAATCAAGTGATGAAGGCTGAGACAGAGTATGGTGCAGATCAACCGTTTGGTGATTTATTCACTCCAATTTACTCACTTTATTCACTCCTGCTTCTGCAGGAGAATGGGAATCAGGCAGCCTAAATTACTACTACCACAACAGTACTGTACTTATATCATTACATTCCTATTGCAAGACACCATATACTGCAGAGTGAATACATTTTCACACTCGTTAACCAAACACTGATCAATTAATTTCATGTCGATAACGCCAATGCTTTGTTTTACAGGTTGCTGTTGATTCAACAGGGAGTAGCTACTGCAGCATCTGGAAGACACAGGACCACACACAAAACGTTAAAATATTCAATAAATACTTAATAAATTATTAACACATCTCATGTGCAACTGTCTGCTTCTTAAAGTGCAACTCTATGTCTTTTAAAGTGCAGAGGGAGAGTTAAGTAAAAATATGACTACGTAAAGTGACCAAAGTGATATAAAACTGAGTGCAATTTATACTCTGGCAATAATGAAGTACCTCTTTATTACACTGCTGTTCACTGAAGTTTTTAACAAACATTACTCAAACAAGAGGGAACTGGGACTTGCAAACAAGGTAGCAGGAATCTGTTTCAGCTGCAGACCCCCAATTTCAGTGATGCATATTAATATGCTGTTCAAAAAACAATCAGTTTCATTGACCATTCATAAACTGTTAATACTCCAGTTACAGGTGCTTCATTGGAGGTGGTATAGTATAACACATGCAGAGATAAACAATCACAACATCTCAATGTATTTGCTTACAAATACATTATGTATTATGTTTATATCAGGCCTGTTGGAAAGAAGTAGACACGTAGCTTTTGCCCAGGTAACGTAGTATGTTGCTGGATGAGATGACAATACAGAGAGTGGATTTGTGGCAAAGGATGGCCCAAACTGATTTCAAAGACACAAAAAGAAAACTAAATCCCATCTGTGCTTGCATATGCAATAACGAAAGAGAGACACACCTTGCAATTTGAAAATATGATGAGGATAAAATTTAAGTTTTCTAAGTCGTGCTCAAGTCCCATCACATAATGATGATCAGTGTTTTCTTAATTATTTTAGGAGATGAGACTAGGAAAATTAAAACAGTGCCATCTGGTCAAGCTGCTAGTTTAGAAGGTTTATAAAGAATTCAGTGAAGAGCTTGCACTGCTTCTCAGTGATGTATGTAATCAGTTCTTAAAGGTGCCCTTTAACTCTGTGGACAGATCTCAGTGTGGCAATTATCAAGTTACATTAGTTTGACCATCTTGGAGCAACTGGGCACTAGGTGCAAGTGCTGTATATATTAAAGGGAGACATCAGACAGGAAATGCAGTTTGCGTGTCATTTATGCAAGTTGCGCCTTTCTCCTCTTTGCATATGCATTTAAGGGAGACGTGCATATAACAGGTGAAAACATGTTGACTGAGACTGATTACAGGGCTATATATTCTGCTCGATTTACTATGGTCATGCAGTTTGCGACTGTTGTGAGATTTGCTTTGACGGAAAAAAAATTATTGATTAACAAAATATTATACGTAATATTATGTGTATTTGGTTTTATTTCAATTTTCTACAGTTTCAAATTAGTGGTCTGTCTGTCCCCTCCCCTGTTCTCAGTGTCACTGCTTGATTGAGTGAGTGAGTCAGTGGCCATAGCTATGTCCCGATTCCAGACTACATAGTTATTCTATGCAGTTACGTTTTGAGTTTGTTGTGTGTTCATATGGAAAAAGTGACAAAATTAGTCGAGTATAAAGTATCTTCATACTGCACACAGCACACAGTTTGCACACAGAGTGCTTTGTATGCACACTGTCCCACAATAAACACGCAAAGGACATAGAGCTTCAGAAAATTAAATCAAGTGCTGCTGGTGGTGCGACAGCTCTAGAAAGGTGTTGGAAACACAAAAACAGAGTATTAAATCTTTAGACAAACTTTTATCTTTATTTTTGTTAGGTTTATCTGGAAGTGGCATTCCGAATTTAGAGTTTGATGTCCTGTGGTGCACCATCCCTGCTTTTACAAAATGATAAAGTACAATAATTTCTTGTTTCCAAATTAACGGTGACTTGTCAGTGATGCTAAATTTGTTACTTCCTTATGTTTTACTATCATAGCTGTTACTTTATGGGTAATTCTACAATTTTTGACAGGCATCGTGGCTGGTATTATCCCATCCCAAGATGGTCTGTAGTTTTATCTAATGTCTTAGAGTGGATGGGAATGATTCAAACTGGGATACAGTGATTCAGGATTTAAAAAGAATGTGGCCAAGTGTAAAGTCGGGGGCCAATGGCCCCTTCCCTACTTCCAACTACCCTAATTCCAGTGCCCTTGCTCAAATGACAACCATCTTCGAACTCGGCTTTCATTTTGATTTCAACTACACACCTGTAAAGTTTCGTGACTTGTCTTCCACGGTTGTGACGCTGGTGACATCTGCCAAAGTACTCAAAAGCGCCTCTGTGGTAGTTTCCACCACAGTCTCCTGGACCACATTTTGCCTCAAGCTGCTTGGGGATGGTCTTGTAGCCTTTACCTTGACCAAGCTTGGCAATTATTTTCTACCTCATCTTTTCAGACAACTCTCTTCTTTTCTTTTTCTTGTTCATATTCAGGGTGGTGCAAAAAATGATACCTAACAGCACAATGAGTGCTTTTCTCCATTTAAATTGGCTGAATAACTGATTATAAGATTGAAGACACCTGTGATAACAATTGAAGGCAATAGTCTGCTATTATGACCACGTGTAGGGGACATTAATCATTTTGTTTAAAGAATAAGCAAAAATCGGCTAAGGACAGCTTCACCCTCCAGAAATGCCAGCAGTAATCTTAAATTAACAGAACACATTCTGCTCTTCTGTTCAATATATTTTATTTTCAGTGACATTTGGCTGCTAAAAAACATGTTCCAAAACATGTCTGGCCATTTGACTAGTGCATCATGTAGGCTGATTTAGTTATTTATCTTTCATTTTAAATATAGATACAGCTGATTACACAGTCATTGTCATTAATCTGCATTTATTCTAATTCATTGAGACAACCACCAATGTGCAATTTTGTCTGACAATAACAGACAAATATGAAAAATAAGAAAAACTATATCATGAATTTGGCTTCATTAAAAAACAGTATAGATGGCCATAGAGGGCAGGAGACAGGAAGGAAGAACAGAGGTTTAATGGGCTGACGCTTATTAGAGTACTAGACTTTCTCTGCAGCCTCCTTCTTTTTTGGGAGAAGAGCAAGGGAATTTTTTTTTTTTTTCACTTCCTGGATTTATAGTTCATTTCAGATTTCCCTTGTGATATTTAACATAAAAAAAAGTAATTGGAAGGATTAATTTTATGTGAGCCATGTAAAGGTGTGTGACGTCATCTCTCCAAAGAGCGCATTATTTTTCACTCGCCCACAGTAGCTCCCATATTTTGCATCTTAACAGAAAGTAAAACTACAGCAATATGTAAAATTTCATATTATATGTTATCCTTTGACAGCCTATTACTCAATTTCAGCATTACACATTGCTTATTTTCTAAAGTGTGAAGCCAGGAATGTTTACTCCCCAAAAACAGACCTCAGCTTGCCCAGAAGCCTTAAGAACTTATAAACAACCATTAATATTTCTAATGCTGCAATGAGATATGAAATACTTCACAATTAAATTCACTCCCCTCGAGAAGCTGTCTGACATGCTGACAGGTGTTTATGACATATCTATTTCTTCAAAAAACATGGAATAACCCTCCACCCTCCACCCCCCGTTCATGAGGAGAACCCCATAGGCCACTGTGTAATTTGCTAATAATGCAAAAACTGTTAATACAATTAAATTCTGTTGTTCTGGTCCTCCCCTACATGTGTGAAAAATCTTTCCAATAAATAATTGATGCAAAAAAGCAGCCCTTATTAAATCCTTCGACAGTCCTCTCTAAGGTATCTGTTATATGTCACTGTGATATGTCATTTTAAATGTTGATATAACCGATTGCACAGCTGTTGTCATTAAACTTTTTATGCTGATTTTGTCTGGCACTATTGGTACTATTAAACAATAATTTGCAGCAGCACAAAATCAAGATATAACAAATGGAATTGATTCTGAAATGTCTGATAAATTCTGTCCAGGCAGAAGTTTTAATTTTTGTGGAATATTTTTTTTTTTTTAACTTCATGTCTAGTGCAGGTAATACAGTATATTAGGGCTGAAATGTTTTTCACAATATTAGATGAATTACATATAAAGAGTATATATAATAAATAGGTGATGTAATTATAAATAAAATGCTCAATCTGTTCTGAATGGGTTGGGTGTCCCATTGCCTTTGAGGGTCATACTGATGAGCCATTAGTGAAACAATGGGAACATTTTTGTAAAGAACTAAACTCCCAGCGTCATGTGGCTCATGGTCCCTTGTGTCATGGGTAGACTAGTTCTCTCCCTTGTTCCCTGTGTTCTCCTCTGTTTTCCATTCCCTTATGGGCTTGTTTGTCCTCCATTTTTGGTTCTCCCTGCCTGTGTGTGTGTGTCTGTCAATTTTTCCTTGTCTATATTTGCATGCTTTTAACCCTACGCTTCCCTGTCTTTCAGGTTCATACCTTCAGTCTGTCGTAGTTCCTCGTGACATCCACCTCCTTCCTTCTTGCCCGTTTCCAGTTTGGATCATCATTCCATCTCCAGTCCAGCTCTGCTGACAGGTCAGGACTGGCTCCTGCTCTCTGTTTAGATCATTGCCTCATCACCTGTTAAGCTCTGCCACAAACCTCAAGTAGATCAATCTGCCCTGAAACACTCCCCTATTCAGTTCCCACTGCTCCGCCAGCCGAACTGCAACCCCTTAACCTAAAGGATTCTGAACATAGTCCTCCTAGTCTGTGTTCTGCATCTTTGGGTCCAAAGCTAAATGAATATAACAGCTGGTGGACTCATAAGCACACACACACACACGCCTGCTGGAATCAAGAAGTAGCAACAGGAATATGGAGAGTGGAGATAAAGGGTTTAGTCAGATTGCACAGCGCACTTGTCAGGTTTGAAAGATGGAAGGTAGCCTTAAATTAAGGAACAGAGTCACTTCTGCTGATTAGCAGTGATTGCCAATTAGAAGAAACCAAATACAGACAATGTAATTTAGGACATTTAAAACTAAACAGTCAGTACAGTACACAGGTATGAATTTGCCCTATGGTATGGAAAGAACTGTATTGAATGGTAGAGTCCTCGCAGATCTAAAGTGGCAGTGACCTAACTACACTAGTACCCGTACCTAATCTACCAGACAGAGGAAGAAGATTTGCCGCAGGTATCATTGTCATTCGCCTATGCAAGTGAATCATTTGAAAAACGTGAGAGCCCAAAAGATAACCTATTGTCAAGGACTATCAGTATAGCCTGGGTGTGTCCCCATCCGCCTGAACACCTAACATTATTGTTGCCATCAGTCAGAAGATCCCTAGCCAGAGGTCTGGCGTATGCTGTAGTTGTGTCAGGTAATTAAGCTAAATTCCAAAGAGAGAGAAAATAACATATGTGTACCCTGCCTGTGGTTTGGTCATACAAAGCCAAAAGCGCTTTCCTTTTTGAACAAATGATAAGTGGCTTTGTGCCTTAATACCAGCATAGTGTTTGCCTTGGAACCAGACAGCAGCTAGTTAATCTGTGGTTTGACTCTTCAAACTATGGCAAAGAGTTTAGGGCCCTGGAAAAATGCCATAAACAAAGAACTTCTTGCAGCCAGACCTCCTTCTAAAGGTCACATGGGCACCAAGGCCAATGGATGATCGGAAATATTGGATCAGCATCAGGGAGTTGAATGAGTTGCTAACAGCTTCACCATAAAAGTGATTTTTTCCTCTAAACTCCTAACATGGTTTCCTTTAAATAAATGTTCAAATGATCCAATATCTCACCAAAAATCAAACATTAGAAAAAAAGATAATAGATAGATTAGTATATAGATAGATAGTAAAATAGATTAGTGTACAAGAACATTGTTTTTTCTTCTTTCCTCTCCCATTAATCATCTGACAACCCTCAATTTTATCTTTTGTATCTGTACATAAAACTGCATATAAAGTAGTTCAAATAGCTCCATCTCCAGCAGCTATAACAGTAACATGCTGCTTACTCACTGATGCTTCAGTATCAATAATCTAATGATGTCATATATAATAATAAATCAGTCAGAGGGACCAAACCAGTATTTTTACTTAAATACTTTAACTATATTTTGCTGCTAATACTTATGTACTTTTACTTAAGTAGGATTTTTCATGTAGGACTTTTACTTGAAATTGAGTATTTTTACATTGCCGTATTGGTACTTTTACTTAAGTAAAAGCTCTGAATACTTCTTCCACTACTGCTGGCTTTTCTGATTCATATCCTTCAATCTGTATCGGAGTCTAGTAGCTATTGTAGCATCATTATCTAGCATTAGTTTTATTGCTACATAGCTACTACAAATGAAACATGTACACACAAAAGAGTATTTTAAAGTTAACTGTAACCATGATTAATAAAACTATGTTAGTAGCATATTCTGCTCTTGTGGGACCCCCTGACATTCTGTGCGCTAGGCAACTGTGCAGAATGTCAGTGTCAATGGCCCTGGTCATTCCGCCACCAAATGAAATGCAGGGAGACTGATCTGCTGAATGTTGTACTCTAAATATTGGACTATTTAGAGAAAGGGAAATTTCCTGCATCAAGTTATGAGAGGATTTGTCAAAATACCGTAGTTTGTTAAATGAAATGATTATTTGCCTATTTATGACTGTAAACAGTGCGGGTCAATTTGACTCATAACATAATGGATGTACTTTTTTTTTAACATAGTAGGAGGGTTAACCCAAAACTGTAATTGGTTACATCCTTTTTTCCTACCTATTCTCTTACCTGTTACCTTGAACCCCTATCTACCCATCAAACTGCTTGGCTGCGTTTTCTGCTGAACTGAATTGAAGTGTAGGAGATGGAGTAGTGAAAAAGGAAAGACCTGCTGTAATTTCTCAAGTCTGCACCTTGGTGGCCCCCCTAGGTTTGTATGGCCAAACAAACCAGGGCGCCTGAGGCCTGACACTGACCCATCACCAACAAAGACCCAGAGTCTCTCCCTCCTCTCCTGTGTAAGCCCAACTCCATTCAGCTCACTCCTTCACAAGCTGCTGTTGCCCTGGCACCCAAATTAAACAATCACTTCCTGACTGTTATGTGATCACCAACTCTGTCAGTGAGATATGGTGTTTGCCATACACTAATATTAACAGCTGATCCACCAGCAAAACTGAGCCATACACTTTGCCTGCCTGAACACTGAACACTCCGCTGTTTGCGGCCTGTGACAGTTCTGATGAACTGCCGAGCTGAATGAATGAACTGTCTTCAGCTGACTTTTATGATGGACCCAAAATGTAAGAGAACGCCTATGGACTGCCCAGTCATCTTGCAGTAATCCTTCACTGCAGCAACCATAGGTACTGGCCATTTGGCATGTTATCTTCATGGGATTTACAGGGTGTTCGTACCAGAAAAAGGTTGTATTCTCACTTTTTCAAGCAGTGGCAACCCTAAACCTTAGGTATGTGATTTATCAATAAATCTAGATTTATTATGTATTTTCCTCATCAGAATATTTTATGTTTCTATTTTTAAGTTATTTCTTTTGGGCATTTTATTATTTGACAGCACCAGTGAAGATAAACAGGAAATGCTGGGAGAGAGAGTAGGCAAGTGACATGTAGTAAATGGTCTGGCCAGCCGGGAGTGGATCTGGGGACTTGCTGCTCAAGGCTTTCACACTGATGTGGAATAGGGCCTGACGACTCCTCTTAATATTTCAAGTTGGTTTGGCCATTAATCCCGCTATCTCCCACCATTTAATTTTAACAATCAATGTGTTGACTAAACAAGCAAATGTAATCATTAAAATTAATAAATTGATTGAGACATGGTTATCCTTACCATACCCCATATTTGACCATACATTGCATTTTCCTATTTCTCTCTGTTCAATATATGTGTACAGAGCTGTATTCAACCAATCATGTCAATGTAGCCATATTATAATTTTACCATTAAAATAAATATTTACTGATTATTTGGCACATTGGCTGCTTGACAGGGTCAGACAAAACTGACTCCTGTAGGTTTAGAGATGTGAAACTGAATGTGAGACACTGTCATACAGCCCATATTTATGACCCAGCAAAACACCAGGGGATAAAGTCTGCTTAAGTTTAGATGAGGAGATGACCCTTTTGCTGTCCCATCAAGTAGGCCTATCAAAACTCTGGTTGCAGTTTTCAACTTTAACTACTTTAACAGAGGCTTATTTGCACAAGAAAGTTTATAGTTTTATTTTTTATATTAATTATATCTCAAATAGGGTGGCACAGTGGTGCAATGGTTAGCACTGTCACCTCACAGCAAGAAGTTTCTGGGTTTGAGCCTACCAGCCGGCTGGGACCCTTCTGTGTGGAGTTTGCATGTCGTGGGTTTCTCCCGGTTGCCCCAGGTTCCTTCCAAAGTCCAAAGACTCTAAATTGCCCGTAGATGTGAATGCGAGCGTCCCTCTATGTGTCAGCCCTGTGATAGACTGTCAAGCTGTCCACGATGTTCCTCACCTCTTGCCTAATTTAATGATTGGCTCAAATCAAGGTAAATATGAGTTAAATCAAAAATATATTTATGGGGTGTTATTTTCAAAAAGGTATTTTTTACTTTGAATGTAAAAATAATTGGAAAAATAACATTTTATATTTTGTATTTTGTGTATATTTAGTACTAACCCTAAAACTGATATTAGCGAGGTAACATACTTTAGGTGAAAATAATATAGATTTTAAAAGAAATGTGATAAAATGTAATTTTCACAATAGTCATTTCCACCAGTTTTTGTTGGGATTAATAGGACATATTGTATAAATGACAATGCCAGTCCTAAAAAAGTAATTCAGTTGGCTTTAACTATTGGAAATATAGTATGTGAAATTAAAAAAAAACTTGATTTGCTAATTCATATATCAGATGTTAAGGAAATAAAAAAAATTTGCCTAAAATGTCCGCCAACAACAAAAGTACAACAGACCCTCAAGTGTGACACCTCCTCTCTTTCTATAAGATGACATGTAAGACTACAGCAGAGAGATCAAAAGCATACAGAGAAATTTCTCTTGCACACAGGTGAAACATAGAACACACAGAGACCTGAACATAAGATGTATAAACCATAATAAAAAGAATAAAACACATAATAATAATATTTTTAAACCCACCACACAAGGTCACATAAAAGTACAATGCAGGCTCCACATAAAGATGCATAATAATATAACAATAATAATAAATAATAATAATAGTAAGACTTATATTAATTAATGAGACTAATAATGGGGGCAGTAGGTGGTTTGCATTCACAGATCCAGACTAGAGGCAAAAGTACCTGTAGAAAGTGACAGGAGGAGAGAGGAGAGAGACGTGAAAGCAAAAAATTATGGGAGAGAGAAGAAGTCAAGTTATTAACAAGCATTAATGGGATATGAATACATATAGATGGAGAGGGAGAGGAGGAGAGAGGAGCTCAGTGCATCATGGGAAGACCCCTGGCAGTCTAGGCCTATAGCAGCATAACTAGGGGATGGTTGAGGCAGTCCTTGTAACTTTGGTGAAACTGTATTTACTAATCGACACAGTGGTCCATCAACTGCTTTTGGTGAGTATTTAAAAGATTGTTCTGGCTTTTTTTCACTGCAGCCAAAGGTCCTGTTGAAGATTGTACCAGTGACTTAAACACAGCACTTTCCAATTTTCCTCTTACTACCAAAGATATAGCACCTCTTATTACCAAAACTAGACATTCAAAGATGTCTACAGCCTGGTTTACTGAAGAAACATAGAAAACTGAAAAAACTGAACCTTTCTACCTTTTATGGGCGAAAGGTTGAGTGTGTATTGAATTACAAGTGTGCTCTGTCCACTGCTTAATTTGCATACTTCCCTCACCTAATCAGTAACAGTGAACACAATCCTAGATTTCTTTTTGACACTGTAGCGAAAATTACTCAAAAGCAGCCCTCTCTTAGCTGCTCACCATTTATGGCTTATTCGTGTGGAATGGAAGTCCAGGAATATTGAATGAGACTTGGAGATACGGAATGAAGGTGAAAATGATGATTGGACAAACCTTCTCTGTGCGTATATGTTAATGAGGTATCTGCTGTAAATTAGCTATTATTGGCAAAGATTAATTAAGCAGACTGTTATCCAGTCTAAAAAGGAAAATAATGACTCAATATTATTTGTTGATGCCGATGCAAAATTTACAAAGAAAATGCAAAATGCAAAATGAATCTGCACTTCTGAAAACATGCTGAGGGCTGGTGAAATGTTCAGTGTTTCCATTTAAGAACTGCTCTTTTAAGAAGTCTTGAATTACCTTGAAATATATACATACAATGGCCAAAACATTAATTATTTACATACTACTGAATGGTTTTATCTAATGTGTTTTGGAAGAAATTGACGTAATTGCAGTGCAGATTATGTGTAAATTATAGGGAGGTGGTCAGAGAATTCGGTCAGCATTCAAAGCACAGGTATTTGACACTTTAGACCAGAGTTTACACACTGGACCCTCTATTTGTCTATGCTTTAGGCCACAAGAGCACTTTGGATCACACAAATGAACATGGTTTTGGTTAAATACTGAAAACGTCAACACATTGTCTCACCATTGAGTTTTTCAGTAAATAATCAAGACTAAGATCTTTCATTGCCTTTTACCAGGGGCATGAATTGCCTATAATCTTACAAAGATTAATCATGCTTTAATTGCCACAAACCATATAAGTTAGATGTAGGTAAGAGAATGAAAAATGAACTGGTTCAGAAAGGGAATCGCATTTTCCTAGGATGTCAATCAGAACACAAATAATTGCAACACTGGATATGGTCAATATCCTTTATTGCTGTTCAAGATTGTCTTTCTGAAACATACAGTAAACAATAACATAGCATATATAGCTCTCTGGTTTGTCAGTCTTAATGATAATACCCAATAATACCCTGAAACAGTATTAACAACAGTATTTAAGTTATCAATACTGGTTCAGACTTATTTATCTAAAATAATTCCCATGAAAGTGCAAATAAGTCATTCTGTATAAAATCAGTATATTGACTTTAAATATTGCACAATATTTCTGAACCATATCAATTCACTTAAGCTATATATCCACTCCATACCAATTAAATAAAGCAGATACTTAGCCATTTACAGTTTTATGTTGACATCTAGTGGCCAAACCAAACATATCATTATTTTCTGTCCTTGATGTGAAATAACAAGCAGCCTGCCAAGTTATGCTGCAGATGGCAGCACTGCTACCATAAAGTAATTATCAAATACAAACAATTTGTATCCAGCTTAGCAACAATATAGCTAAGTATGTTAATTACCAAGAATGAACACAGGTTTGTATATTTAATTTTACCTTTAACATGCTGGTCAGTTACACGAGTCCCAACATGAAAGAAACCAATATCCACAGGGCTGGCTATGGACTGAGGCACTGCTGAAGTCTGTCTGTCCCCCTGATAACTTGCAGTCCAACTAACCTCTGGCAAGTCTATGAATGCTTCAGACAACCAGGACTCAGAACTCTTACCAAACCATCAGTTTAGCCAGCTAGACTGTCCTCTAATGTAACCACTTCAATATTTACTATTACAACAAACACACATTTACTTACAAGGATAAAGTACAACTGGGGCCTTTCTACAGTAAACGTAAGTGAATATGTATGTGTTTGTCTATATATAAAAATATAAGTAAATAAATAAATAGACACACACGCACACACACACACACACACACACACACACACACACACACACACACACACACACACACACACATACACACACACACATACACACACACACACGTGCATACTTCAGCCAATTGTTGGGGGCAGACTTTTACTGGAAAAATTCATACATCCAATTCTGATTTTTTTCCTGAAGAAGGGGATTCTGAAATTCGAAAATCACTGATACACTTTCAACTCTCTCACCATGTATTGTTTTCAACAATTTTTCTTCACCTCTCTTATACTACTTTTGAGTTCTTCATCAGTAGAATACTGATGAAGAACTCATCAGTATTCTACCTTGTCACTGTATTTTTATCCAGTACTACTATCTCAGTCACCGTATTCTTGCAAATGTTTTGAATGTGCAAAGCTTTATTTCTCTGTTCTTCAGCTTTACATTTCAAAAACAAACTCCCAACTCCAAGAACTTTAGCCATTTCCATGTCCTGTGGTTGTTTCCTCAACTCCCTAGACAATGCTATTGGACTCATAATCACATGCTCATCTTCCTTCCTGAATTTATGTATTATCTCTCTTGTGCATTCATTAATCATTAAAAATCAATAATACTGGATAGATTGTTAATATCTAGATTATATTAAGATCATATTAAGAATATATTAAGAACAAATGTTAAAAATTACCATTAAGAAGAATTGCCACAAATTCAGCAAAGATACAAAGATTTATCTTTATTAATCCCCAATTCCCCAAAATGAAATAAAACATTAATAACAAACAAACAATTTGTGGCCCCTGCCCCATACTTTTTTGCCTTGTCGTGACCAAGTTAAAAATATAGCCTAACTAATACTATGACATGTTTTGACATTTCATTTTGCAGATAAGGATAGATTATTAAATATGATCTGCTAACATAAAATAGGGTTAGACATCAATTTTCCTGTGCATGTGGTAAAAACATTTAACCATATGCCATGGAGGGCCATTCGTAATAAGGATTTTCCTTATAGAAACAGACTATAGACTATAGCACTACAAACAGAGAGAAGTAACAAGGCTGATTATTGAATTCACTTGCTGTAATCTTTGACTGGGTAAAATATCTACTTACAGTGAGCCCTGCAGTATGTGGTGCATAGTTAAAATCCCATGAGATGCAAATATTTGTATGGTGAGGTAAACATGGATTTATTTTATTTACATAAAATTGCTCCTCTGCCTCTTTAAGTGAGGTGCCAACTGTACCAACAAGCCCTAAAACTATTCCACAGACAACCTGAAGTAAGTCCAAAAGCAGGCATGGTACAGACCATGAGTAGAGTGACCACAGGGGCAGATTGTGTCCCAGGGCCCCTACTGAGCTCCTTTTTGCTGGACCACAACTGTGGATATATGTCCCTGACTGACTGACTGACTGACTGACTGACTGACTGACTGAGTGATGAAGTTACACCATTGGTCAGCCGAATGCCACGTCACTGAGTTATGAAGCTACAGTGTAATTGTAACGTTAACCGTTTAATTACATCCTGTGCTCTTACATCTTACTTCTCATCTTGCTCGTCCTTTCAACACAACTGTGATGATGATGAAACAGATAATTGATCTAATGTTACCACTTGCACTTCTAGCCTGACAGTGGCCAACTGACTATCCAATCTCACTTTGCTGTGTGTTGAGCGGGACATTGACAAAGACGAAGTGCTTGGCAGGTTTTCCATTATGAGGGAGAGGGAGAGAAGGGTGAAGGGAGAGAAGGGTGAAGTTTTAAAAGGGGGCCGTGATATATATGTACTAAATTCCTTAACCTGTACGGATTATTTTGTTCTATGGAGGATGGCAGAATACACAAAAAGACTACACTAAACTACAGCAGGCTGAGCAGGGACAACAATGAATGAGTGAAAAAAAATCCTTAAATAGTCTCTATTAACTTACATTTAGGTTATAAAGAAATTAGTCAGAAGGTTAGATTAATCTGTTGTTTAACTTCATGTTTACTGCATCTGTACTGCCATGTCTATATTATGTTTATATTATTCCCATGTAAGGAAGACATGGTACTGAGACAGTGCACCTGCATGTTGCTTTCTATTGGTGGTGGCGCTGAACCATTTGTCAATCGATGCATGTAGAGTGCCACGTGATGTCCTCGGTGTTGAAACATTTGAGCCCGACTGGCAACCTGTTTTCTTATTTGTTCTTCAGAACAAGCTTGTCTGACAAAGTGGCTTCACTGTATCTTCTCTTAGACATACGCTTGCTTGGCTCAATAAGTGACAATTTGTGTTTATGGATTGGATAAGATAGGATTGGGTATATCAGTTGTTTTACAGTTGTGAATTTTAAAATGACTTTATCGGAAGAGCCCTCTGAGAACACTGTCTTGCGAAAACGAGCAGTAAATCTCAGGCCTTACTGCTGGATAAGGGGTTTAAATTGTATGTGTCCAGCTGTATCTTCAATTACGAAGGTGAGTAACGTTAACGTACCTTAAAAATTCACCAACATTGTTCCATTAACTTTAGCTACCATGACTACGAACGCAGAATGAGAAGCTGCATAGTTTTAGAGTAGGGTGAAATCTAGGGACAGTGATTGTTAGCCTGCCAATCAGCAAGGAGTTCCTCTAAACAAGCTAAATTCTTTGTGAGGTGTGGCAACATGAGAAAAACTACCATGCGATGACTTTGTGCAGTAACTTATTCTGTTGAAGATTGCCTTGGAAAATTCATGCCAGCAAATGTAATAATCCAGAGCACAGACAATGAACAGTGAACAAGGCCATGGACAGGTGTAACTGCAACAATCACTATCCCTAGATGTCGCCCTATCCTCAAACTGTGCAACTCTCCAGCCTGAAACTCATTGCTTCGATTTGGGGGGGTCAGAAGAGAAAGGAAAAGTCAAAGGAAAGATTTGTACAGCATTTTTTACATTAAAAATTAAAGTAAATTTTTAAAGAATTTGAAAAAAATGTAGTAAATTTACTATTAACAAGAGATGATATCCTTAACTGTCAGGTTCATCAGTGATGACAGATATTCTGTAGCCTGTTATTAACATGGGAATGACCAAGTGCTTAGCTTCATATAGCATTATAAATAGAAATGTGCAAGGTTTCCTGAATTAAACCCCACAGATGAAATATTCTGTTGTCCTCACTGATGTACTTTTAAGACTGGGTGTTTAGACAGTTATCCTGTGATGTACTATGTTAGATCTAGCTGTATTAATCCTGCGAATATAAAGAGCACGCCAAAGATATATGCTGTTTGCACACACAGTTTATTGTATGTACGTAAAAAGGCATTGGCTTATGAAAACTGACCATTCTGAAGGCGATGTCTTAAGGAGGACAGTTGATGGACACTATGCCGCAAACATAAAAGCGTTAGTCATGTAAGAACTCTTTCTGTTGTGCAAAAAGATAGATACGGAAAGAACATCATGTAAAACAATATTTTGCACTACACTCATACCGGTTCATGTCAGATGGATAAGAAAACCAAAACATTCAGAACGAGTTACACGTGAGGGAGTGCAGGGTTTCTTCCTGTTTCTTCCTGTCTCTCGTGACTGGTGGAGGCCTGGAGGGAACAACCTATCCGCCAGCCAAGGGAGCACTAAGCCTAAGCCACGGCGCCTCCCCAACGTTCTTGACCAATCAGATAGATGCACATTCCATTTGAAAACCTTGTGTAATGCTAAGTCAGACACTCTTTTCTAGGATGTTGGCTACAGTGAATTGCTTGCAGACTGTGGTTTTCTGAATAGAAAAGATCCATATACATGTTCAATTTGATTCTCTGGTTTTTAATAAATAGTTAAACTGAGAAATAACTCATCCCCTGAACTCTCTTCCCAAATCAATGAATACGCCGACAAAATTGGTGACCCCAACGTGATTTGGTGAAAGAGGATGATTCGACCGAGTCCGTGACTGAAGATTTTCAGCGGGACCGAGCCTGAGTTTCCAGACCCCGTACCACTCACAAGAGCTCTCGAAGAAAAAGGTAAGCAGAAGCCTGTTGTTAAAGACCAAAGTTCTGTGTACTGGACATTACTAAATTTCAGTGAGTGGAGAGGAGGTAAGGATGCCCCCTGTAGAAATTCAGAAGTATAAAAAGTAATAATTAAAGTTGTGTAACTAAACATAAAACCAGAGAATCAAATAATTTCCGGAATTCAAACATAATAATGAGAAATGGAATAAGAGAATAATAGTAAAAATAAGAGAAACTGAAACTCGCGGCCATAAGCCAAGAGAAATAGGGCAATAAAAAGATCTCAAGATTCTTGACTGATGGCTTAAGATCATGATAATCTGTGCGAATAGGAATTGGAGCATAGAGAGGGCCTTGTAAATTCCTGAGCAGAGTTAAGGATAAAAGAAACAAGTACGGTTATCACAGAAATGTAGAGTCTGCAGTCCTAACACAATTCTACAAAGTTTGTTCTGGGTAATTCGAAAGTAAATCATTAAATGCTCAAGCTGCAGGACTGATCTTACTACTGTTTCAGGTCGGGCATGATATGCACACATCACCTGAAAGGCCTTCACAGATGAGAGGTAATCAGTAACGCCATACAGACGTGTAGAGGCCTTCACTGATGATCCGATTGTGTAATCTGTAACGCCCGGAAATTGGTGTGTCGGCATGTTTGCTGATTTGGGAAGAGAGTCTGCAGATAACAATACACCGTTTAATCCTTTCCAGCCCTACAGGCTACAGCAACGGTATTGTTTCTCAGGAATTCTCTTTATGTCTACTTCTCACTCTACTTTTATATTTAGACTCACTTCCCGGGCGTTACAGATTACACAATCGGATCATCAGTGAAGGCCTCTACGGAACTGTATGGCATTACTGACTACCTCTCATCTGTGAAGGCCTTTCATGTGATGTGCACATGCTCAGGAATTTGCAAGGCACTCTCTATGCTCCAATTCCTATTTGCCTAGTTCTGCTTTTATTTTTACACTCACCTTCTGGGCGTTACTACAATGCAGTTTTGTCCGATTTGTAATTTTATTAATACTGTAAAACAATGTTTTTTTGTCTAATTGACTTTTTGTATTGACATGTTCACGATCAAAGCAGCTTTCTGGGTAATTTAATACATGTAAGTTCATAACTACATGATACAGCCTGGAGGCCTCTCAAAAACCTAGCTTAACTATTTTTGGTGAGTCAGTTCTATTTGTGACATCCAGAGGTCTTTATCACATTGCCAGAACCCTAGTACTGCTAATCTTCATCTTCACCTTCTTTAGGGGTATAGGGCAAATAGGCAGCATCATAACTACATAGAGATCAACAGTAGAAATACTTATGCAAGTTACACGAGGTAAGGAAGTCTTTTTGGAATAAGCAAATACTGTGAGCTAGTAAATACATAAATTAAGTTCACTACATACTGACAATATACAGGGGTTACATACAAACTATAACTCTCATGTCCCTCAAAAAAAACAATAATGTGTAATTTCTGTGAAGATTCTCAATCATCCAGGTCATGGTATTCTGTAAGTGCTATGCAAAGGCAACTGGACTTGCTTGAAGTTCTTGAAGACATTTCGCCTCTCATCTGAAAGGTTTCTTCAGTTCTAACTGACTAGTGGGGAGTTCCAGGTAAATATCCTTTGGTGAGATCAGCAACAAAAGTGAGTCGTTGAGGTCACAAGAGTCGTTAACCATCCCAGTCATCATGTGAGTCGTTAGGATCACATGGGTCAAGGTGTGGATGGGTGCTAACACCTTGAGGGTCGTTAGGGTGGCAAGTGAATCGTTGACCCACCCTGCCATCAGTTGAGTGGTCACATGAGTCCTGGTGTGGATGGATGTTCAGTTGTCTGGGGAGTGAATTGAGAACTGCGTTGTAGGTGGCTGACAGATGTTGTCTCAGACCACCTCCCCTTTTCAGTGACGGTTGTTCCAGATTGACAAAAATAGCATCTTTCACTCCTCTTCTCTTCTCTGGCCAAAATGTGTACATCACTGTCCTGAAAAGACTGTCCTTTGTCCTAAAAATGCTCTGGATTATTACATTTGCTGGCATGAATTTTCCAAGGCAATCTTTGTGTTATGACTTAAATGGGATGCCAGAAGTCTGATAGCAAATGGACAGGAGTTTAAAGGCTAAATTGACAAGATAGAAAGGAAACCAGATGTCATTTGCTTTCAGGAAACGTGGCTCAAACCCACTCTGGATTTCATTGTTAAAAAATTTACAACCATACACAAAGATAGATACAATTGAAATGGAGGAGGGCATACGATACATCTTAAAGAAAGCATAAACTAAAGGCAGTTAATCACAATAAAAAATTGGAACTAGTAGTTATTGGAATATGAATCAAGAAAGAAAATTATTTTTTATAACCCATGCAAAAACTAGAAAGAGGAAAACTAGAAACATTATTGAAACATTGGAGAGTGTTGGAGCGTTCGTTGATTTGGGAAGAGAGTCCAGGAGATGAGTTATTTCTCAGTTTAACAATTTATTACAAACCAGAGAATCAAATTGAACATGTACATGGACCATTTCTATTCAGAAAACCACAGTCTGCAAGCAGTTCACTGTAGTCAACTTCCTAGAAAAAAGGTGTCTGACTTAGCGCCACACAGGTTTTTCAAAGCCAAGAACGTTGGGGAGGCGCCGTGGCTTAGGCTTAGCGCTCGCTTGGCTGGCAGATAAGTTGGTCCCTCCTTTCTAACACAGGCTTCCAACAGTCACTAGAGACAGTGCCCTAAACAGGAAGAAACCCTGCACTCCCTCACCTGTAGCTTGTTCTGAATGTTTTTTCTTATCCATCAGACATGACCCAGTATGGGTGTAGTGCATAATATTGTTGTATATGATGTTCTTTCCGTATCTATGTCTTTGCACAACAGAAAGAGTTCTTACATGAGTAATCAGATATTGCTTTTATGTTTGTGGTATGGTGTCCATCAACTGTCCTCCTTAAGACATCGCCTACGGAATGGCCAGTTTTCAGAAGCCAATGCCTTTCTACGTACATACAATAAACTCTGTGTGCAAACAGCATATATCTTTGGCGTGCTCTTTATATTAGCATGATTAATAAAAACAGCTAGATCTAACAAGATGTAATATTATCTGGTGTGGAGATTTCAATATGCAAAGAACAATATGGCTAAGATTTAAAGGGAGAAATCTTACAGGAGCTAATAGATGAAAATGAACTGGTGTGTTTTAATGATGGGTGAATTTGGTGAAGGGTAATCAGCGATAGATCTCACTTAGGTATCACAGTCTTTGGCCAGAAAAACTGTTGGGAAGTTTTCAAAGGAAGCACTATAGGTAGTGATCACTTTCCAATATTTATACATATAGGAGTAGAAAGGGATATAAAACAGGATGAGAGAGAAAGGAGGTGGAATTTGAAGAAGTAGATTGGGATGAGTATAGAATAATAACTGAAGGAAAATTAAGGGAGGTAGATATAAGGCAATTGATGATCTAAAAACAGAAGTAAGCAGTATTATTCTAGGAGCAGAGTCAATACCAAAAAAAAGGTAATTAAAGGAAAAAGATAGTTCCATGGTGGACAGAAGAATGCACTACTGCAATTTAAAAAAAAAATCAAAATAAGGCATTTAAAGTCTTGAATAAAACACATAATTTCCATAATTGAATTGAGTATGAAATAATACAGTCAGTAGTCGGGAGTATTGCAAAGAGAGTTAAACGAGATTTTTGGAAGAGGTATTGTGACTCACTAGGCAGAACTACATTAGACTATGGGGTATGATTAAGTGGAGGTCTGGCAATAGGAAAGAATATGGATATCCTATGATGAAAGATGGAGGAATTTTAATAATGAAAGGTAAGGATAAAACAGAATTATTAGCAAGGAACTTTGTTATATTACTGATAATGAGGAAAAGAGACAGAGAGAGAGAGCAAAAGCAAGAAATGGAAAAGCACTGCAGAATGCAAAGGAGTATGGAAATACAATAAATATGATGTTTACATAATAAAACTAAACAATGCAACAAGCCAGTCTGGGAAGACAACGCCAGGGAAAGATCAAATAAGCTATTGTATGCTAAAAAACTTAAGTGATAGGAGTAAAGGAATATTATTAGGATTATATAATAAGATATGGGAAGTGAGATTTTCACCCACTCAATGGAAAGAGTCAGTTATTATTCCCATTTGTAAGCCAGGTAAGGATCAAAGTTTAACAGAAAGTTATAGACCGAGTGCTTTGACTTCACATGTAGGAAAAATAATGAAAAAAATATATAAATGAAAGATTAAGGTATCATATAGAGACAAAGGAACTATTAAAGAATTACAAAAGTAGATTTAGAAAAGGAAAAAGCACAAGTGATCCAGTAGTCTAGAAAAATCAAATTAAGTAAACTCAAGTTAATAAACAGGGTTTAGTAGCTTTATTTTTTGATGTTGAGAAGGCATATGACATGATGTGGTAGCAAGCGTTAATGATAAACTTACATCAAATGGGGAAAAGAGGGAGAATGTATAGGTGGGTTAAGAATACCAGAATAGGGAAAGATTATAGTACCAAGTATTTAATGGAAAATGGAACTCCTTAAGGGAGTATAGTCAGACCAGTTATTTTTCAGTTATGATAAATGAAGTATTTAGTAGTGTTGATAAGTCTATTGGTGTTGCATTATTTGCAGATTTAGGGATTATGTGAAGAAAGGGAAGGAGTATAGATTTTATAGTTAAAAAAAATACAGGAGGCAATATGGAAAGTAGTGGAGTGGGGTTTTAGATTTTCAGGGGCAAAAATAAAGGCAATTTTTTCACAAAAAAGAACGTTGGGGACCAGATTGACCTTTAACCTTACCGATAAAACTTAAAAAGAGTAAAATGTTTCAAATATTTCGGTGTTAAGTTCGACAAAAAATTTACTTCGACAACATTGAAATATGTAAAAGAAAGTACTGAATATTGTAAGATGTTTGAGGGGCAGAGAGTGGGGTGCAGGTAGTTTTATTTGAAAACCACATATATTGGGTTAATGAGGGCAATTCTAGACTATAGCTGCATATATTATCAATCTGCATCAAAAATGTTACTAAAGAACTTGGAAACAATTCAATATCAAATGGCTATGGTGCCATACAAACAACCTCAGTATCAGCCTTGCAAATGGAAATGAATGACTGAGTACTTGGATATCCCAAGTACTCAATTAGCATTAACATATTGGGCAAACTGAAAGGGCCATTAGGAGAATCATCCTACTCAGAAGGTCTTGCCAAGAAAAAGAAAAATGACAGATCAAAAGCCCCAGTGGCTGGAGAGGAACAGTTAATGGAACAGGGATAGGGGATATAATGTCACCCCCCTTAGTACCATTCTCTGCAGTGCCACATCGGTTATCAGAGGAGGTAGTGGTTGACCTGCACCTCTTAGAATGGAATAACGAGGAAAGTATAGATAAGAACTAAGTTGGCAGA